>NC_141147.1:79624595-79777564 GCF_053477565.2 Lygodium microphyllum | reverse complement strand
GAAACATCACTCCTATGGTTGGCCTTTTCACCACTCGACCTTTGGCCCATGAATCGAGCAAGGCTTGAATCGAGCAAGGCCCTCTTTAGGTTATCCGCGGTGTGATCATGGAGGTGATCCACCCATGCAAAATATCCTTCCTTAATTAATCCACTTAAGAATCAAGCACAAACAAGGCATTTAGTCCTAATATCATTTTTCCAAGAAAACATTTATTTCTTCCCATGGCAACTTGTCATCACAAACCCCTGCTATGCATTTACCATAAATCACAAGCACTTGGAATAATCATCTAAATAACAAAACAACGACCAGTTGAATGTAAAAGCATTTACGATGTTGTATGACCAACCAACAAAACCAATTTTATTACTCCCGACAATGCAAGAATTAATCCAATAACATTTCCATCTTGTATATGCTCTCCCCCTTGGAATCAAAGAGCGATTCTATGTAAAATTTTCTTAATACTTGTATACACAATTTTTATGTCATTCTTTTTTTACGATTATGCCATTCATAACCCCTGATCGATTCTTCCTTGTAATTGCTCTATCAACGAATCCCAAGGAGTCCACCTTATAGAACATGTAAGATACCACGTGATTTTAAAAGAAAGGGTATTATATTTAGTAAAATTTATAGGATTATATTTACAAAATGATTTTTTTAATTACAATTTTTAAAAAATCTGTAATTTTAGTAAAGTAAAAGGGGTCATTTTAAGGCCTTATATCATGTAAAGAAAGGGCATTTCTTAACATCCTTTGAATGCACGTTATATAGATGATTGTTTATAAGTGGACTCCCTAGGCAACGAATAAGTCATATGCAACTAGGTGTAATTAACTTCCCTTGATACATGCACTTTGCAAGCTCCATCTTTCAAATATGTGCAATAAAATTTATCATTTCTAATGACCTATACTCGTGCATCATAGTATGGGGCCTAGCATATCTCATATGAGATTCAAAGCAAGCATTTATCAATTTGGAAATACATTACTTACGACCGGTACCCGAGTTGGATTGACAATGATCCCTTTACTCGAAGCTTCATTGCTGGTTGTGGGATTGCCATCCACACGCGACATTCTTCGCTTGGGGGCCATCGTCCGAAAGTCGATTGGAGAAATAAATAAGGCGGGATATTTGAGATAGGAGAGTGTAAGAGAAAATGGCTTAGTGGAAGATCGAGAGAGGGGAAAATTGAGCTAACTCTCTCCCTCGCAGCCTCTCGGGATAACTCCTCTCTCTTTCTCTCTCTCTCTCTCTCTCTCTCTCTCTCTCTCTCTCAAGATCCTTCTCGTGATATCCTGGAGGGGTATCCCTCTACCTCCCTCTCTCAAAGCCTCTCGGGGTTTCCTTGTGCTCACTTTGTGCCTCCCCATGCCTCATATTTATAGTGAACTAGAGAAGAGTGCTTGTGGTTGAGAAAAAGAGCTCTTTGTAGACGAGAACTTGGAAAAATGAGTGATTTGATGCTCATGTCATAAATCTGATGGTTCCATTGACTCCAAAAGGGGGGTAAAACCCTAAGACACTTGATTAGAAATCTTTCTGATCACTTTTTCTTTCTCTCCCTATTTGAAGTGCTGTTTATTGCCATCACTTACCCTTTTTTTTAAAATGACATCCAATTCTAGAAATCTTCATATCTTTTTATTATAATATCTAAAATGTGCTAGTTTTTGCCCAAAATATTAATATTTTTGGACCATCCATACTATACACATTAATACTAGTGATTAATATGGCTCATAACTCTCGTTCACATTGTAACTTCCATGAAGGGTGGCTATGGTCCTTGTCAATTAGAGAAATATATCGGATTATGACTCTTGATTTTTTAAAACATATATTTTTAATTAAATAAAAATCATTAGTTATTAAGTATGTTAGTTGGTTTTTCCTTTAGTTAGTGTCTAGTTAGTAATCCTACTAACTTATTAATTGACTAACTAACTTTTAATTGCGTGGAAATATTACACCCCTCAGGCATCTCCTCAATCTCATCTCTAAAAAAGATCCTTCTATTTTCCAAGTGACCTTTGATGCTTTTCAAAGAAACATCTAGATCACATTGGCACATCAGCTCACAAGATCCAATGTCACCTTCAATAGACTCTTTTTGATTCTCCACTTCTTCCCTCTCTAGGGTTTCCTCTTTCTCTCTACAAAATTTATGTGTATCCCACAAGGATTTCCCTTCAAAGACATGTGAGTCAACCTCTTCAATCAAGTCATGAAGATCTAGAAGAAATCCTTCATTCGTAGTTCTTGATTCATAAGGACTATCACAAGATGGCTCATAATTATTTCCCTAATCAAGTAGGTTGTCAGTTGCTCTTTGGGTTACCTTTTTATCTCCTCCTATTCACATTGTCAGCCAACAAAGATATTGGCTAGAATCGATCTCTAATGTTTCAAATTCCTCATCTTCCTCATCGTCTCCTTTTGAGCTTTCAATGTCCTCATGCCCACTTTCATCAAGCTCACTATCTTTCGCTTCAATACAGTTCCTTGTAGACATGTTAGACTTTCTTGGCAATTCTTACTAGCCATAAATGGTAATTGTACCTTTTCCCCAATGCTTAATAGTTCATGCCTTTTTTGGCCATACTCTTCCTAAAATAAGGGAAAATGCCTCTATTCCGACTGGCGTCACATGAAACTTTATCTTCATTGGTACGTCATACACCTTGACCTCAAGGTCTTTTATGACTCCTAGACACTTAACTTCTACATGATTTGCCAACCTCAATCTAAATCCTGATGCTTCAATCATCTTAATCCCAAGTTGTTTAACATAGGCTTGTGTGATGACACACACCTCTATTCCTCGATCAATATATGGTTCTCCTATATCCTTATCCTTATATTAGGCACTCACTATATCAAGAAAATGCCAAGAAATTCCTCAAAAATTAAGATCCTTATTGTCTCTACTTTCTCCTCTTTGACATGCGGTTAACCAACCTTTTCAACTCTCTCCTTATCTTAGAGCAAAGATCCCTAGCTAGGAAAAAGATATATTAGCTTTTCTTCCAAGTAGGTCTTTTTGAGTATCGTAATCCTCCTCTCCTCGACCTAAGGCCAAGTCAAATGGTAGTGTCTCCTAGGATCTTAAGTCTTAGTTTCACCCTCTTTCATAGCCTCTTTCGTCTTCCATTTTTGGGTCTTACCATCATCCTTTCCCCTTACTCTTTGTCTTTTACCAACCTTGTTGGTCTTTGGCTCATCCCTCTTGACCTCTCTTCTTCTCTTCATTGGAGGTGCTACATTGATCTTTTTGTTTGCTACTAGAATGAAATACAATGTACAATTTCCTTTCTCCTCTGCAATAGGACATTGAGAAGTTGAAGGGTCATGTATCTCAATCCCATAGTCATTCTATTTGTTGGGAAAGCTCTTTGGAAGTTGATATATTTCATCTCCTGACATCCGAGGTTGTGAATAGTTTGGACTTATGTGTCCCACATTATCACAATTGAAACAAGTTGGAAGTCTTCTAAAAAACCCTCTAGCACTTCACTTTCACAATTCTTCTTGCAATCCTTAACTAGTAAGTGTAGTAGCTCCTCTTCCCCATTGCCTTTTTCTCAAAGTAGCTAGTCTCATATCTTGCAGTTAACCTACTAACTAGTCTCCAACTTTAGGGGCTAGTTGAGATCCTTGTCTAGTCATGAATTGGTAATTTTTTCCATCAACCTCTAGCTAAGGTTTCCTAGGTTCTTCTGTTGGTCTCTCTTCTCCAAGCCTATAAAATTGATCTCTTACTTTATAGTTCTCAATTTTCTTTCATTCTCTATTTCTATTCTTACTGCTTCTTCAAAACTGTCTGGTTCCTTGATTTCCAATTTTTTCCTTATATCCCCTTGAAACTTGTCAACAATATTCATTACTTTAAGAATGGTTGGTGCTCTCTCTCCATCACCCAAGGCATTATTACAATGGTCACATAGTCAATAAAAGTCTAGGGCATATGCCTTGATGGACTGGTCTAGTTTCCTATAGCACATTTCTATAATTTTCCATAGTTCTTGTGTGGTCTTGGTTTCTTGAAGATGATCTAGAAAAACTTGCTTTGTTGCTTCATATTCCAAATGGACTCAACAGTTTTTTTGACTCAACTTCCCCTCATAGATCTCTAACTACTTTCTACCCTCATCCAAAAGTTGAAGTTCCAATTTCTCTAAGAACCTTTGAGGATCCTCTCCCTTTCTTCCATGAGATTCAAAAACTAAGTTTTCAATCTTGTTTGTCAAGTTTGGTCTACTCAAAAGCACTAAAGTCAATCTTAATACTTAGTGAGGGCACCAGAAAGGATGACATGTGCTCAATTACGTGGGAAAATCTAGAGAATCACACTTGGTCGAGGAATACTAAGGAGTGTTGGAATGGTGTAGTGAACTTAATGTTAGGGTTTATTAGCCTTGAGTTCTACCATACAAGACGACTGAGAATAAAAAGAATTGATTCATTCGTCCGTCTTTCTCAAGTTAGTAGATTGGGCAAGTCCTTATCCTTATTCTAATTATGCCACTTGATTGATGAGAAAGTGCCAACTAAGGGCCCAAAAGTTTCTGGATTCTACACGTCTATTTCATGTTATTTCATTCCCTTTTTTCCCATTTGCGTGGTTAAAAAGTAAATTGCGACCTTTTTCGGAATATTCCTTCGTGCGTGTGTCTTAGGAGGCAGGATGATCGATGCCAGTTGATCGATGAGGAAGTGCCAGCTAAGGGCTCGGTCGCACTGAGCGCTTAAGGGGATGAGTAAGGGCACCAACAATCGCAATTGTTGCTGCCCCCTAACCCTGCTTGCCCTAAGATAGAACATTGTTTCTCACAGGGACTTCTAGGGGGTACGCAGGGTAAGCAAACCCCAACCATAATATTGAAAGAAACCTTTAAAAGAACCATAAAAGATTCGAATGCGGCCACCTCTCAAGTTCGTATATTACAATGCCTTGATGAGAGACTGCTAGCTAAGGTACTCTAAGAGGCCATATTATTATGATGTTGCTTAGATCTAATGAGTAGAATGTATCATGACACATACACAAATTTACAGGTGAAGGTGAAAAGAGTGGGTGGTATTTGTCCTTTGTGAATGCAAAGAAAAGTACAATATGATCTTATGGTGTTTTTCCCATACAAATCAAAGTGAAGAACTATCGAGTGATGATTGTTTCAATGTGTGAAGCTTCAACCCTACACGCTATGATAGCAGCGTGACCTTGGAGATGATCCACCCGCGCAAAATATCCTTCCTTAATTTGTCCATAGAACAAAAACTCTATGCTATGACAAGCGGAAGAAGGTTGTTTCATAAGATCTACAAGTACAACCAACACCGAGAGAGTGAAAACTTGACTTTTTTCAAATTAACATCCTTGGGCAATGCCTTACCCATCATCTTGGTCCTGACACCTTATTTTTAAAAGGTGTATTATAGAGAAAATAATGGCACTATTTAAAGGGGACTATTCGATAAATTTAGATTCCTTCACCAAATTGATTCTGGAAATGCATAATGTACATCTATTCTCTATGTGTTCTGTTGTAAGATATAAAGTGTTATGTAACCTATTATTTCTAATTAGACTTTCATTTGGAAGGCACAAAAGAGGAAGGGCCAACTGCAGTAGCCCAGGATGCCGATTGAGAATGGGGAACCCTTAGAGAATGATATCCTTTCCTTTGGAGTTATAATGTGCAAAGCAAGGTAGTTCACCTTGTCATCATGTGAGGCAGTTGATACCATGAAGTAGCTTTTGACTATCTTTGATGCTGGTGCCAAAGAGAGGAAGGACCAATGTGAGAGAGAGATGGGACAAATGAGGAGCAAGGGCTCCAATAGAGAACAATCTAAGGTTATGCTCTGCTCTTTGAGACATTACTTCTTGCATCAGTATCATTCGACATGGAGATGAAGGCTAGCAAGACCCTTGCACATTCCACGTGAAATTCCATGCAACATCTTTAGAGGCCTATCTTCAATCACACTAAGGGTCATGGACCATTGATAATAACAATGTGCTTATGTGAGTCTTTCATGGATGATATTTTTCATAGGAGTTTAGTTTTTGTCTTTTATACTAGAGTTTCAAACTATGGTCATAATTCAATTCATTTATGATATCTTTACTTCTCAGTCAAACGTTGAATGAAATGATAGAACTATGCATAGAACTAGATCATAAAACTTAATTTTGCACAAACAATACAACTTTAGCTTGAAAGAAATGTTGAAGTAAAGGTCACATTTTCAAAGAGATTCTTTTGAGGTACATGTGCTTTAGAAGTTGAACTACGAGTCTAGGTAGAAGCTGAAAAAAACATTTGTCAAATTGTTGAAATAAAGGTCAAAGGAACTTTGGCAAGTGCTATACAAAACTCAGCAAATGTTTGCATGTTGAAAAGTAAAAGGATTTCTCGCATCGTTAAATAAGATGTTAATCAAAATTTTGAACTATACATGAAAAAAAGATGTTTTCATTGAGGTCCAACAATTTATTTAGAGCATAAACAATAGCATAGGCTAGTTGGTGGAGGTGGGTGCCTGGATACCTGATAACCAATCGTGAGATCTATTCCTCCAAGCTTCTATGCAAGGCCGCTATGGCACCTACCACCCTTCACAATGGTGTCCAAGTGAAATTTTGTAATAATATATAGCCATTCGGCAAATACCACATTACAATTAAAAAGTAGAGGTATAATAAAACATTTACCAAAACATTGAAATAATTGTCAAACAAATTATATGAGTGGTAGAAATTTGTAAGATTCGAATAAAACTTCAACTAAACATTGATATAAATTATTATATTTGCATTTGCACTTCAAGACAAAAGAGTACTAAAATTTCGAGTACTACTATCATAGCTTTCGCAAATTGATGTTTTAAAAAAACATGCCTCATTATAATTCGCCTGAAGTAGATGCTATTGTTGTATACATTATGGTTAATAGATGCACTATTGCTATACGTGGTATGATCACCCAAATAGAAGTTTAGAGGTAAAAAGCCAAATCTGTCCCATTTGAAAGTATTTGGATGTATTTCTTATATGCACATTCTTGATGGAGTTGCATATGAACTAGATGCCAAAGAAAAAACATGTGTATTTGTGGAATATTCTCTTTAGCAGAAGGGATATAGATGTTATAACCTTGTTACACATGAGCTAAGAGTTATCATGGATATTGTTTTTTATGAAATGAGTAGCTAGTATAGTAATTTCTAGAATGCACTTGGGACTAGTGAGCATGAGAGTATGGCAAGGCACAAAATGGGTAAGTAGTCGGAGACATTGAGTGAACCACGAGATTTTCCTAGTTATGGTTCTATTGATAAACCTTGGAGTGCTAAATTGACCAAGTTACTCTACCAAATACATCAGAGATGTCAAGAAAAGATAAAGAGAAAGTTGGAGACTCACCTATTATAATAGATGTATGAACAAGTTTCTCTCATGTTGATGTCGCTTTAGATGGCTTTGAGCAAAGCTTGGATGAGGAGTTTGGAATTTTGTCTATTAAAACATGTGGTGTAAGGAAGGAATAAGAGGATTCTAAAGCACCTGGTAGTGATCAAAGTCCACATAGGTCAAGTAGAATATGAAATCCAATGTAGCACTTTACATGTGATAGCTATGTAGTGTATCACTTTGCATGCATGGCTAAGGTTGCACATGATGTTAAACCCATTGGTTTTGAGAATGTGTAGTGAATAATAAGTATTGAAATCATGCTATGAATAAAGAAATGGTTACACTTTAGGATAATGACACATGGGAGTTGGTGCCTTTACTTAAAGGCAAGAAAGCTATTGGCTACAAATGCGTTTACAAGGTCAAGCATAAGTAGATGGATCTATTGTTGCTATAAGGTATGACTCATTGCAAAAGGATATGGGTAGAATCATGGTATTGATTATGACGTGGCTTTTTCTCCAATGGCTAAAATAACAATATAAGGGTTGTCATAGCAATGGGTGCATCAAAAGGTTGGATCATGTATCAAATGAATGTTAAGAATCCCTTCTTGTAAAGGGAGTTGGGAGAGGAAGTTTATGTTGAATAGTCACTTGGTTATGTGGATGAGAGTCATCCAAATTATGTATGCAAGCTTCATAAGGCCTTGGAGGGGCTGAAGTAAGCACCCAAGGCATGGCATGATAGGATTTCAAAATACCTTCTCAACATTGGATTTTAGAGAGCACAAGCTAATCACTCACTTTATGTATGAGAAAGTGATGTAGATGTTGTGGCCATTACTATATATATGGATGATTTGATCATTGTGGGTAATAGTGAGATAGAGATTGACAATGTGAAGGGTCTCCTCAATATTTCATTTGAGATGAAGGATTTGGGAGAGCTATGTTATTTTCTTGCCATAAAGATAATTAGGAATCTAGAGGATATATGGTTGTTATAGAGAGAGTATGTGTTGAATATGTTGAGGAAGTATGGTATGGTTGATTACAAGTCTATTTCTATACCTTTGGATATTAATGCTAATCTTCATGCACACGAGGGTGACTTGATTAAGGACATCACTATGTATCCAAAGATTGTGGACATCCTTATTTATTTTACGATCACTAGGCTAGATCTCAACTATAGAATCAGTTTGGAGATGTAGTTTATGCAACTTCCGCAAAAGCCACATTTGGATACAATGTGATGCACATTGCACTATGTTAATTCCACATTGGACTATGCCTTATTCTATTGTGTAGGTGTGCCAATGGACTTGCATGGTTACACAAATGCAGACCGAACTGGTATACTTTAGACATGAGGCCTATTCGTAGTTTGGTGTTTTCTTTGCCAGTGCTGCTATTACTTGAAGGAGCAAGAAACAGCCAATAATTGCTTTATCTAGTATAGAGATAGAGTATGGAGGTACTAAAATCATAGCATGTGAGGTAGCTTGGTTACACAAGCTACTAAGTGATTTGGAGATGCATGTGGACAAGAAAGTTATCATCTACCATGATATCCTTAGTAGGAATCAATTGGCTAGGAATCTAGTGTATCATGCATGGACCAAACACATAGAGGTCCATTACAATCTCATTTGAGAGTGGGCTCTTGTACATGATATTGACATTTTCACCAAGGTCATGGGAGTTAGGAAGCATCGATACTTTAGAACTATTCTTGGAGTTCATGACCTCATGCAAAGTTGGAGGGGAAGTGTTGAGATGTTGACCTCTACATGAGGTGGTATCCACTACGCATCTTGTTGATGTGGTTGGATATTATTCACTAGCATGTTAGATGAACGACTTGAGGATATGCTAGTGATCATTCTAAAGTTGGAGTACACCCATGAGTCCATCCTTAGTTATGGCATATTCATTGTGCCACCTCTTCTATCCTTAGTGGGTTCACACTTAGTGACCGCATAAACATATGTTTTGGTACATCAAGACT
Source organism: Lygodium microphyllum (assembly GCF_053477565.2). Taxonomy (NCBI): domain Eukaryota; kingdom Viridiplantae; phylum Streptophyta; class Polypodiopsida; order Schizaeales; family Lygodiaceae; genus Lygodium; species Lygodium microphyllum. The sequence continues at coordinate 79,768,110 of NC_141147.1, read as the reverse complement.
CATAAGAGCAATCACATACAAGTGCTAGATTCCAATCTTGAGGGAGGGGAAGCCATAAAGGATGTGCTAGATAATATATTATATAATAATAGAGAATCCTATAATTGTGGCTAAAAAGGTCATGTTTCATTTGACTATCCAATAAATAAAAGAAGTAAAGATAACATGAATATGAGATAATAAAAAATAATTATACATCTATCAATAATCAGGTTAATAATGAAAATTGATTTGTTATGTAGCATATGAGGAGTGCAATAAATACAAATGTATTAGTAATAATGACTAGTGATGTATACCATGTGGATTTAGGTGCCTCAAACAATATGATGTGTAACAGAGAATGGTTTAGAGAACTGAAAAGTTTTAAAATTTTTGGTTTTGTGAGGATAGGTGACAATACAACACATCCTATTACTCATGTTGGGATTGTCCCATTGTCTATGTAGGATGGAAAAGTTAAGTGTTTTATTGATGTACTACATTTATCTAACAACACAAAGAACTTGGTTTCTGTTGGAAAAATGGTTGACCAAGTATTGCAAGTAAAGTTTAATTAGAATGGATGCTTTGTAGAATATTTCAAAAACGAATGTAAACTTGTTGCAAAATGTAAGTGTATAGGAAGAATATTTACCTTGGATATAAATGTACACAACCTGAAGGCTACTATGTTTGCAAAAGGTGCAAGAGATGTGGCTAATATTGACACTTGGCGTAAATGTATTGGCCATATAAATATGCACAATTGATGGATATAAAGCCATGTGAATTTTTGACTATCTTGCCTAAGTTCAAAGTAGCTGATATATGTAGAAAATCTATGAAACATGCCAACTTGAAAATTTGACAAGGCATGCATTTTTTCATGATAAACATAGAAGCATGCATTTACTTGATATTGTACATTTGAATGTGTATGATCCTATAAACAGTGCATCAGTGGTTAGATATAAGTATTGTGTAACATTTATTAATAGTCATACAAGGCATGTATGGATGTATTTCATGAGGGAGGAAAGTGAGGTGTCCTCTCACTTTTAGGATTTTAAAAATCTAGTTTAGAAACATACATGTATGTAAATTAAGTGCCTGAGGTTAGATGTAAAAGTACCTCTCTAATGAATTCAATAATGTTTTGAAATAATATGAAACTCAGAGAGACAGTTTATATGTAAGTACACTTGACAACAGAATGGTGCTATTGAAATCATGAATAGGCACATTGTAGATATTGGATGAGCCTTGATGTGGTTGAAAAGAACATGTCTCATTATTATTGGGATGAAGCGGTCTCTATAGTTGTGTATATTATGAACTAGATTTGTCACATATTGAAGTGTTTGAATGAATTGTATATGTGCATACTCTTGATAAATTAAGAAAGCTAAACAATATGTATTTGTTGGCTATTCCCTTTATCAAAAGGGTTACATGTGTTATAATCCAATTACACACAAGCTACAAATGAGCAAAGATGTTGTACTTAATGAGATGAGTAATTGGTATGCTGCTAAAATATATATTGTTGCAAATGATGCAAAAGAAAATGTGATTGTACAAAATTTTATCCATAGTCACATAGATATTGAGTGGGCCAGAAGAGTCATCTTCTTCTAAGTCTATAAAGAGACCATGGAGTGAAAGATTATGTGCAAAAAGGACTTCTACAATTGTATGAAGTGCATCACACAAAAAAAAAAGTGGTTGAGTCACATGGTGTACTAATTGTTTCAGTAGGCTATTTGCCTGTACATGGTGAGTCTAATGATTCAAATCAAAGTATGGATGAGGATTTTGGTATTCCAATTGTTTGATACATGGTGTAAGGAAAAGTAAGGCTCGTGTAAAGAGGTCACAAAGTGCTCCACAAAGCACATTGCAATGAGAGTGGTATCTCATAAATATACTGGCATATGATGATATGTTGCTTGCCATTGTGTATATTTAACCAAGGTTACAAAATTAGTTAATCTCACTTATTTTGAGAACGGGATTGGTCATGTGCATTGAGAGAAATGCATGGATTTAGAAATAGCTATAATTGATGTAAATTAAACTTGCGATCTGGTACCATTACTTGACAAAACGAAAGCTATAGGTTGCAAGTGGATGTACCAAGTAAAACATAAGGTAGATGGAAGTGACAGCAAGTGTAAACTGAGAGAGGTTGCCAATGGCTATATGTAGATTTATGGGATTGATTAAGGAGACATTTTCTCTACCACCAAAGATGGTAACTACTATAAGAGCTCTCATTGTAGTGGTTATAGCAAAAGGTTGGGTTTTGCTTCAAATGGATGTAAAGAATGCATTATTGCATAGCGAGTTACAAGAAGAAGCAAACATGGAGTAGCCATAGGGTTATAAGAGCATGGTTCACCATGGTTATGTGTGCAGGTTATGCAAAGCTTTCTATGGGCCAAAATAGACACCAGGAGTATGGCATGACAACATAGCATAGTATCTTGTCTCTATTGGTTTTCATGTTGGAAATGCAAATCACTCACTTTATGGGCATCAAAGTGACAAGGGCATTTTTTGTAATTACCTTGTATATGGATGGTTTGATTAAAGGAAATGATAATGTGTAAAAGGTGGAGAATGTGAAGAGTCTCCTTAAGTAAGAAATTGACACGAAAGATTTGGAAGAGATGAAATACTTTCTTTGGCATTGAGGTGATAAGAAGAACTAAGGGAATATAGCTCTCAGAAAAGGTAGTAATATAGCTTGGATATGTTGTGACAAAGTATGGCATGGTTGATTGTAAGTCAATTTGAGTGCCATTGGATCAATATGTGGAGCTAAGTGCTACTATGGGTGAGATGTTGGAGAATCCCATGATCTACATGAAGATGGTGGAAATTTGTTTTTCACTACTATCACTAAGCTAAATTCTAGATATACATTTGGTTTTGGGAGTTTGTTTATGCAAGTGCCTCATAATCCTCATTTGGATAGTGTAAGATATACCTCATGTGGCGAATTTAGCACTACATCACGAGAATACCCAAAACATCCATAAATTAGCTGAATGTGATAAATTTGTATATGCCTATAGAAAGTAAAACAAACATGGATTTTTATGGAATACTATCTCAAGTAGCAAATTTGAGTGTGTTAGTAGAGATTAATGTGATTGTGAGTGGTAGATAATTATGAGGTAATTATAAGTTAGAGTTACTAATGACTTTTGAATCTACTAGGATTCTTCAACAAAATGGATTTTATATTACTAAAGTCATGATAATATTGGATACTAGGATTTTAGTGTCTTTCTGATTGTTTCTATAGACTAATATAAAATGAATTCAACAATGAGAAGACAAGCCCATTTTGAGTGTAACTTCAAGCTAATACATCTTTATATGATTTTTAATGTTTTATGATTTTTTAAAAATATACTAGCTATGCTACATCATCCTAAAGTTGTGTAATAGTCCTACACTTTAACAATCATGTTCTAAAGTTGAGTGACTAATGTGAAGGACTTTGATACAACTAGCTAAGATTGCATAGGTAAAAGTATCAAGGGCATTCACTTTTGAATGAAGATAAAATCTAATCATGTATAAAAAATAATAGCTATCTAATATAGATAAAACATTAACTTTAAATAGATAATAGCTACATAATATAAATATAAAAACCTATTTTTTTTATCAAAGTAAAATTTGAGTTATGGACATCTTAAGATTCTAATATTTTAATAATATTTAATAATCAAAATAATAAACATAAAATAAACCTTTAATATTTTTTAATGATCTACAAGATAGTTGGTACCCTTTAAAATTTCTTTAACCAAACTAATATTTGAGAAATGATGAGAGACTACATTTTTGAAACAAGTTACAAACTTGACAAAGAGATTGACTTTGGCCAAGACTAACTTAAAAACTATGTAGATTAAGTCAAAACCTTCTCTAATACAAGTTATAGATATTCGTACGAGCTATAACTTTTAATTTAGATTATATTCAAATTCCAATTGGAGTGAACATTACTTTGATAGAAAGTCAAGTATCTATTGGCTTGAGCTTGGACTTTTACTATGTTTGGGTCATCTAGAAGGTCTACTTTGAGGATACATTGCTTTACAAATGTATAGAATTTGCTCAACCTGATAACTATATAAACAAAATCATATCAAATAGATAGAGTGCGTGAAGCACGTTGTCTAATAGCCATCTCAATGAGAGAGGAGGAACTTTCTTCTATGCCCTCAAAAGGGGTGGGGAAAACCCCATTAACAAGCTCCTTCCCCATAAGGATAGGGTTTTAAGAAGCTTGAGAATGTGCATAAGCTACATCCCAAAGACATATCAAAAAGTCATGCCAAATAGGTAGGGTTTGAATACAAGCTTCAAGCATGCCATCTCATAGATATCTCAATGAAAAACAAGAAACTATTTTTCAATGCCCCCAAGGGGACATGAGGAAATTTTCTTTACAAGTTTATTTCCCATAAGGAGAGGGTTGATATGAGGTTGAGAATATGCTCAAGCTCTCTCCCAAAAACACCTCGTAATCATACCAAATCAATACATGAAATAGTTGAGCCATGTATGCATCCATGATGTATGTTCTTGTTGAGCTCTAAGCTTGTATATACTGTAAGAAGCTGGGAATAACAAATAAGTGTTAATAATGTTGATATTATGCCATGTCACACTGACGTTGGTATAAAAGGAGAGAATATGTAATTTTTCACATCTTTTTGACACATTAATACAATTACAGACTTTCTCTCCCTTCTGGCTCATAGCTTCTATGGCTTCCCCTTCTTTCTTGTCTTTCTCTCTCTAAATCTAGTCTTTCTCTCTCCTCATCACTCTTATTCTCTCTCTTCCTGCTGTCTTTCTCTCTCCTCTGCAATATTCTCTCTCCCTGGTTCTCTCTCTGACAAGTGGTATCAGAGATTGAGTCTTTGATCCATTATTTTCTTCCATTTTCAGTCCCATTTTCCTATTTCAAAATCAATTTCAGACAAAAATGGTACAAGACAGTGACTAGTGGAGTGTTGCAGGACACCTACAGTTAGCAAGAGACTATATCTGGAGATATCCAAGGTCAGATATGGCAGATAAATGCTTAAATGGTTGGACGTCATCAAATTTTATGTAAAAATGGAGGTAACTAGGGTAAAGGATGGTTAACCGGGCTTAGTTAGAGGCTAAACTACAGTTACTTTTCACAAGAGAGCTTCTCTTCTCTTTCCTTTAAGCTTTTGGCTGAAGCTTTCATGGTGGCTGTCAAGAAAGTCTCAAATATCTCTCTTTACTGAACATCTCTCTCTGTCAAAGCATGGGGCAAAGAATCTATGTTGCATGAGCTTCAGGAGAAGTACCACAGTTGAGGTGTGTTGCAGATTTCAGCCAGACTACAGCCCGAAAATTGCGTCAAAAATTGCACTGGATTTCTTGCTCTCTCTTCCCTGCTTAGCTTTCTCCACATCTTCAGCCATTGAGATCACAAATCTTGAAGGCTTCATCAAGCACTTGCTGGCAATAATCTTCAACCTCTGAAGCATTCTAATCAGTCATTCTCTTACTCAAACCCTAATACACAGCAGGGCAGCCATAGCCACACACATGGAAGCTCAAATTTCTCAAAATTTTGGACCTTCCCGACCTCCAAAGCTTCTCTAAAGCTAAGTACAAGCTGGATAGACTCCAAGATTGAAGACATTGAAGAGATTTTAGCCCGTGCATGACATTGGAGCTCAAATGGAAGGATTATTTTGGGGCTTTTCATCAAGGAGCTTGAATCTTTGAGGTTCAAGTGTTCAAGCAAGGCTGGAGCATTGATTCTTCAAGGATTTCATCATATTGAAGTTTTTATGGACTGATTTTATGGAGCTTTCAAGCTTTATGACGGATTTATGATGGATTATGAAGAACTTTTGCATCAACGGGGTTGAAGCTGACATCCATCATATTCTTCAAGCTTAATGGATGTATTTCCCTTTTACTAATCTCTAAAATCTCTCAATAATCCAATTGCTAATGGCTTATCCACTTGTTGATGGGAGATTATTGATCAATTAATTCACTGGATTGATCAATAGATCAGAGATTAGTGTTAATTTTCCTCAATTTCAGCCTATTTCATTGAATTCCATTTTGATTCAAACCATTACTCATCATAGGTATCATTTGATCAGCTTGATGCATAACCTTGATTTGTTTTGTTGAATTTCTCTCACCCAAGCTGAAATATTGTAAAAGGGTAAGTACTAGCAATCAGTGAGTCACTGAATTGCATTGGTAAGACCCTTCTTCTATCCCAATTTTTCCAAATCTCATTCAATTGCATTTCATGGAAGGCTGAATGAATATTTCAGAAATGCATATCATGCTAATTGCCTAGAACACTAGCCTCTGCCATGTTGATTTTCCCACCGAGGAAAAAGGTGGATGCCGGGGAAGATAGTGGGACAAAAGAGAGGTGACCCTCCCTCACTATCGAAGATCCCGAAGGGGTACAACCAACCGACCCGGGGGGAACTTTGCCCACCTCCCGGTGATTCGGAGCCTGTGTAGGGAGCACGTCATGCCGTTTTATCCCTCACATAGGTACAGCGAGTGGAGGATTGAAGATTGAAGACTTTCCAAGGACTCAATTACCTACATGACCAAAATAGGGTAAAACAGGGAATTTACAGGTCACTTACAGGGTATTTACAGGTGGTTATAGGTACACCATTCATTGCTGAAGCATAGGTGCAGGTACTACAGGGTACCCACAGGTCCTATATACCCTTTTGTAGGGTTTGGTAGCCATTTGGGGTTACTATCTTGCATTACAGGGTCAAAACAGGGCACTTACAGGTCTAGACAGGGTGCAGGACTGGATAATTCAGACTCTGAATCCAGCTACAGAATTTTCTGTCCTAAACCTGTTATAGTGTGCTATAGCTCATCTCGAAGAGGGCTATCTTAGCTTCAATTCGCACAAAAAAATTTTGAAATCGGAGCTTCCTAGCCAAAGTTATAGCCGTTTTACTGACAGGGGGTACTGCAGGACTGCACTAATATGGCAGGACATAAAGGAAAAAATAAGGTCCAGGAGGATTATGCTCAGCAAATCAGGGATTCCATAATGGATAGCACACTTCGAGAGAACCCTGAAGAGCTTCAACAACAAAGAGAAGTCAGTTTACTCAATGATACTTTGTGTGCCCATGAACAAAGACATAGGGAACGACATGAGGCCATTTTGTCAAGAATGGAGCATATGGTTTTATCTACCGATCAAACGAAGTCTTCCATTGATAAGTTGGTGGATTCAACTACTCAAACCAAGGCTTCCATTGATAAGTTAGTAGAATCTAATGCTCAACTTATGGCACAATTTTCTCAATTAATGCAGTTGCAAATGGGATCAAGAGAAGCCAATGAGAGGGCTTGTTCAAACAGTGGCCTTTCAGTCCCACTTCAGCCATCCAACCAAAATGGTCATGGAAATGGGATTATTGGAAGAAGAGGCATTCCAAATAGTCAGTATGAAGTAGGAGAAGCTTCACAAAGGCATGATGACTATTTGGGCAGTTTGAATGGGGCCAATACTCAAGCTTTTGGACTGCTTGAATTATTCTTTAAGCTCAATGGCTTTTGGAATGGTTGTATGAGAGGCTCACTTTGCTATTGGCATAACTCCTAGTGGTAACTTAATCTCATGATCAAGTTCTCTTGGTGGGGGAAGTTTTGTCAGCTCTTGAAGGAACAAAAATGCATATTCCTTTAGCCAAGCTGATTATTCATCAACTTCCTTTTCTTGCTCAATATTATTAAGTTTGATTAGGTAAATAGATAGTCCTTTTATTAGTCCTTTCATTATTTGAGAAGATTTTGGCAGTTAGATTCTAGGGTTTTCAACCTCCCCTTGAGTGGTTACTAGCTCTCATTTTTAATCTAGGAACGTGATTTGACCTTTTCGGCAATGAATGTGAGGTCATTGGAAATTAGAAAATTCATTTCTAGTAAACACTCATAAGCTCCTAAATTCATAACTCTGAACCCCATGTTGGAAAGATTACCTCCTAAGTTAAATTCCACTCTTCTAGTCTATTGAGTAGAAACTACCTCTTTTCCATTTTCCAATTCTACTAACAACTTAGATGTAGGTTTAACATTTATTCCTAGCTTTTTACATACTTCGGTGAGATAAAAGAGTGGGTGCTTTCACAATCAATAAAAATCTTAAAGGTTTTACTTTGGTAGATTGTAGGGGTTTGGATTATTGAGAACTAGCAATTGGGGCCCTTCTTATTGAGAGCAGTATGTAATATTTCTCTTTCCATGTCCACTTCTAAAGTGGGATCTTTACCTTCATCTATTCATTTGTTCCTCCCTTTGAGGGTTACTCCAAGAATTGTTCCTTTAGTGGTTGAAATTGCATGTTTCTAGCAATGAAATTATCCTTGGTGAATTTTTTGACCTAACTTTGGGTATTGTCTTTTGAAGTAGCCGAATTTCTTGCAATGAAAACATCATGGTGCCTTCTTCTTGCCAACTGTGTGTATAAAGTTTCCAACTATACTTATCATGGTCTACTTCCTTTGACTCGTCTGGTATTGTGCTTGTACCATTTTGACATATTCTCAGAGTCATTTTTTTGTATGGAGAACTTTGTCCCCGAAATATGGTACTCTTGGTCGATATTGATTTGAAGTTCTTGTATAATGAGCCTTTCTCAAATTAATACATCTTGTCACTCGGATGGGTGCATTGCTTTGAGATGAGTATTCAGTGAAGGGTTTAGCTCATGATAAGACTTTGATACCCTATTGTGGGATGTCCATGGGCGGGGTACACTTCAAAAGGGAAATAAATCTAGAATAGTAGGCTTCCAAACTCAATGTGGATTATTTTAAGCTAAAGAATTCATTCATTTTTAGTGTGTGGTATGTTGGTGGAAGGTATCACATGTGTAGAGCTTTCTTCAACATTTTCCAAGTAATGGCTGCTTTCATAACCCCTTCGTCCTTGTACCATTACTTTCACCAAAGTAAGGCTTTGCCTGTGAACTTTAGCTTAGCTTTCATTGCATCAGAGGAAATACCTGTAGCAGCAAAGCAATATTCCCTAAATTCAATACAAATTTCTACTTCAAACTCGATATCCTTTCTTTTGCCATCAAACTCGCACATCAAAGATATAATACCTTAGTTTTGTTAACATTTACAAAATTAGTTGCACGCCTTGACTGCTTACAATATTCACCTCTCTTTAAGGATTTTCAATACTTGAATCCACAAATTTGAATTTACAGCATACAATTAGTACAAACTACACAATCTTGCAAAAATCTGAGACTCTTTTATTTTTCATGGCTCTAAACATATTTTTTAATTACATTAAGTAGATAATCAAAATTAAGTTAGGGAGATTTTTGGATTACAATATTTCTAATTGTAAAATTCATATACATCTATAGTTTTGTAGATTGGAGACTCATCAACTATATTTAGGACTTCATATTTATAGAAAAGACTTGGAAAACCATCTTTATAATAATTGTGGTGGATCGCCCTAAAATGGCAAGGCACTCAAAGTACTTGAACATAAAGATAACGATTCTAGTAAATCTATTCTCCGCCTATGTTGAGGATGGGATTTAAGCCTGATTCTTTGAATATGAATAGCTTGATTAGCTTAAGGTATTCCATCCACTTGATTCTTTTAAGGTTGTTTTAAAGGTAGACAAGTCAATTGTCATTGATGAAGCAATAGAATCTACTTCATGTCCACAAATGATCTCGATACATTATCAAAGGAGTATATATAAGCTCCAATATCCTCACGAAGAAATTTGCTAATCAAACGGAAGGGAATCCATTGTTGAGGTAAACATTGCTCAAAATACCAACTTTTTTTACTAATCTTCATTACTCTAAAAGAGATTTCATCAGTAGTTAGGGAATGAATTGTTTTTGCATCAAACATTTCTTTAAATAAGGCTACAAACAAATCTTCGAACAAATTTATTACATTTCCCTCTGATAGAATGCGTAACATGTCCACTTGAGACATCCTTAGTGGAAAAATTTAGTGGTCCACAAGATGGTTTTCTAGGCCACACGACTAGATACTTTGATATCATTTTGTTATCATCTTGTTATCATCTTCCAATATGACATCATAAATTTTACTCTAACACTATAATTGGAATCTTATCAAGTCATGTGCTTAGAACTAGGGTATACTTTAACTTGATTCATGTCAAGTCTCCTTAGAATAGAATACACTTTTACGTGTATTGAAAAATACTCAAGTAAAACATTTATGAAATTTTGGTCTCTTTCAACACTTTATAGATCTTAGGATTAGGATTTTCTTTATGTTCTAAAGCTAACCTCAATCTCATAAAGGAAATCATTGAGCCTACCCAACCACAAGGCTATGCTCAACTTGAAGAGAGTTTGATTGTATAATTGATTTTTATCCATTGTGGTGCCAAGTATTTCCTACTACATTAGTATTAACAACCCATCATTTTAATCCAAGCATAGAGGCATGGGGCATGGTCTTTGTATTACAATTCTTCAATATGGAATCAACAACTCGACATGGCCATGAAGGAATAAATTCATGCCAATAATACATAAATATAAGTTTGTCTCTAGGCACCCATACACATTATCAATGTATATACAAGCTTAGAGCTCAATAAGAACATACATCATGGATGCATACATGGCTCAACTATTTCATGTATTGATTTGGTATGATTATGAGGTGTGAGCATGTTCTCAACCTCGTATGAACCTTCTCTTTATGGGAAATAAAATTGTCAATAAAATTTCCTCATGTCCCATTGGGGGCATCGAAAAATAGTTTCTTCTTTCTCATTGAGATAGCTATGAGATAGCATGCTTGAGCATGTGGCCAAGCTTGTATTCAAACCCTACCTATTTGGCATGACTTTTTGATATGCCTTTGGGATGTAGATTATGCACATTCTCAAGCTTGTTAAAACCCTCTCCTTATGGGGAAGGAGCTTATTAATGGGGTTTTCCCCTCTTCCTTTGAGGGCATGGAAGAAAGTTTCTCCTCTCTCATTGAGATGGCTATTAGATAGCATGCTTCAAGCACTCTATCTATTTGATATGAAATTTTTTATATGAATATGGGAAAGAGATTTAGCATGTGCTCAAGCTTGTATCAACTCTATATTTTTGGAAGGAGGACCTCTATCTCTAAGCACAACATGGTAATTTCTCTTATCTCATTGAGATGTCTATGAGAGATAGCTTGAACATGTGCTCAAGCTTGTTTGAGTACTATCTTTCTTATGTGAATTTCTAACATGTCTTTGAGATAGAGATTTAGCACATGCTCAAGGTTATATCAACTCTTTCTTTGTGGGGGAGGATCTTCACAAGATAGGTTCCCAGTTTCTCCTATCCCTTTGTATTGGAGAGAGGACTTGAGTGTGTGATCAAACCTATAGCAACCTTCTTTCTTTGATAAAACATTGAGGTGTCTTTCAAACACAAGGGAGATCATCTTCTTATATTCATTTTCCTTATGACTCACATCCAATTGACTTTTCTAATCCTTGTCACACAAGTAATATCAATTGCATAAGTAATATCTCTAATTTTTGGGAACAAAATATCATGTGTATAAAGAAGGCACCACACATAAGCTTTGAGTTTTACTTTATAAATATTTCATTTTTAAAGTCTAAAATTTGAATTTAGTTAACAAAATTATGATTTTTTGAATGATTATATGGGTTGGCCAAACTCTAAAATCTCAAGGTCACCATCCTACCTATACTTCTATCCAATATCTTTGTGTGGAGCTCTTTTCTTGATATTGTAACTTTTTATCTATTGCTAATTTAAGGATGGTGTAAAAATCAAAGTTTTGGAGCTTAAAAATATTTGCAATTTCTATTTGGGATAATTTTTATAAAATAATAAAATAATTGTGATATATTTTTATCCAAAAGATATACTACATCCATGTTTCACAACAATAAGAAAAAAGTTATGTTTTTAAAAACTTTGGACTCTAGTTTGACAACCTTCTCTTTTGAATTTGTAGTTAATCCCAACAAAACAATTTATATAGCTTTTTTGATATCTGTAACTCTCTAGTTATTAAGTTGAACAAATTCTATACATTTATAAAGCTACTTATCCTCAAAGTAGGCCTATTTACCCAAACTTAATAAAACTCCAAGGACAAGCCAATACATACTTGACTTTCTATCAAGGTAACATTCACTCCAATTGGAATTATAAAATAAAATTTATAGCTTGTACACATATCTATAACTTGTATTAGAGATGATTTTGACTTAATCCACATAGTTTTTAATTAGTTAGTCTTGGCCAAAGTCAATCTCTTAGTCAAATTTTGTAACTTGTTTAAAAAATGTAGTCTCTCATCATTTCTCATATGTTAGTTTGGTTAAACATTTTTTAAAGGGTACTACCTATCTTGTAGATCATTGAAAAATATTGAAGTTTTATTTTATGTGTACTATTTTTATTATTAAATATTGTTAAAATATTAGAATCTTAAGATGCCCATAATTAAAATTTTACTTTGATAACCAAAATAATAAGTTTATATATTTATATCATGTAACTATTATCTATTTGATGTTCATATTTTATCTATATTAGATAGCTATTATTTTTTATACATGATTAGATTTTATCTTCATTCAAAAGTGAATGGCCTTGATACTCTTACCTACGCAATCTTAGCTAGTTCTATCAAAGTCCTCCACATTAGTCACCCAACTTTAGAACATGATTATTAAAGTGTAGAACTATTACACAACTTTAGGATGATGTAGTATAGCTAGTGTATTAAAACAAAAGGCTAAGACATTAAAAATCATATAAAGATGTATTAGCTTGACGTTATACTCAAAATGGGTTTCTCTTCTCATTGCTGAATTAATTTTATATTAGTTTATAAAAACAATAAAAAAGACTCTAAAATCCTAGTATCCAAAAATATCATGACTATAGTAATATAAAACCCATTTTGTTGAAGAATTCTAGTAGATTCAAAATTCATCACTAACTCTAACTTATAATTACCTCATAATTATCTACAACTCACAATCACATTAATCTCTACTAATAGGCTCAAATTTACTACATGAGATAGTATTCCATAAAAATCCATGCTTGTTTTACTTTCTATAGACATATATAAATTCATCACATTGATCCAATTTATGGATATTTTGGGTATTCTCATGGTGTAGTGCAGATTCCTCACATGAGGTATATCTCACACTGTTAACCCTAAGTCAAGAAGGCGGAAAAATAAATGAGAAAGAAGAAAAGGATGGAAAAAGAGCAAAGACACGCAGGCGGCCTCTAAAGCTAAGCTGGGGCCAAAAACGTAATTTTAAATGAAAGGAGCCTCAAAAAACTCCAAAAACTCATGTAAAAGAGCGCCAGGCTCCCTCTTGTGCCAATTGTAAAATATTAGACGGGTGTAGACTAGAGGCATAAGGCTAGAAGAGGAAATAGAGAAAGGACCTTGCCACAATGGCTAGTCATGTAAAAAAGGGATTGGTGCCCATGGGATTTTAGGGCTTGTATATAAAGTTCAAAAAGTGAATGGAAGCTCATTCTTTGGTGTGTGGCTAACAAGAGTTCTCTTCTTCTTCTCTTCTTCTCTTCTCCTTGCTTGTGTGTGCTCTTGAGAGAGGGAGTGTGAGAGAGTGAGTGTGTGGGAGTGAGGGATCAAGAGGGTGAAGCTCTTCACCATCTCCTGTTCTCTTCTTCTCTTCTCTTCTCTTTGTTTTTTTCGCGGGCGCGGCTATGGTGGATGGAGCTTGGAGATGGAGGAGGCTTGAGCTAGCATCTAGGATCATGGAGCTATTGGTGTGTGCGAGAGAGGAGGCAACTCATATCGGCATCAAGGTAAGCTCACTACACTCATAGGATCGATGGTGTGTCGGCTAGGTGAGAGATAGCCATTAGAGCTCGCTTGAAACGCTTGAAACAATAAGCAGTCCGTGGGTCTTTGCAGTTGAGCATGAGCTCCCTCTAAATTTTTTATTTCATTGCCGGGACCAACGAATTCAAGCTTGAGCGCTTGCGTGCCTCATATCAAGCATCGAAGTAAGGATTCATCCCTGAAACGGAGCTTGAGATAGGTAGGAAGTTTGAGTGTTTTGATCTTCGAAACAAGTAAGTATTTTGGGTTAGTTAGTTAGTTTGATGATTGGAAAACATGGAGAAATCATTTCAGCTTGTTGCTTTCGATTCTTGTTAGATTTAGCGTAGGATAGGATTAGGAAATCGAATCGGGAAAGGGTAGGGTTTATCGTTGCAAAACAGGGCATAAATCATGCAAAAAATGGCAAAAAACTTGCTGGGGATGCTTAATGTCGGCAAGTGAGTGATTGGGAGCGTCAAAACCTTACCCGGGAAGGGGTTTAAGAGCCAAGAGGCCAAGGGAGAGCTCATTTGCAACCATTGCAGTGAGAGAGAGAGAGAGCCCCCACAAATATTCGATTCAATCTCATCATCGGAGAGTCTACCGCTCACCTCAGGTATACCAATCACTTCCCTTGGCACCCTAGTTGGGATTTGGAAGTTTGTGCTTGGAGTGATTGTCTAAATCGTGAGATTTGATCAAAATCGTCGTCACATTGCATTCATCGCGCCGCATTCTGCCTGTTTGAGCGGTCGTTTCTAGGCCGAGTCCCAGAATCGGCCCTCGGCCCTTGCCATTCGGTCGACTCGCCCCGAAAACCCTAATTAGCCCTCGACCCAAAGTCTACTCGGCTCATCCAAGTGATGGCACTCAGCCCCATTGACCAACTTGGCCCTCGGCCCAAGACCCGATTTGGCCCTCGGCCCTTGCCATTCGATCGATTCAGCCCGAAAACCCTAATCGGCCCTCGGCCCAAAGTCTACTCGACCCATCCGAGTGATGGCACTTGGCCCCATTGACCAACTCGGCCCTTGGCCCAAGACCTGCGATTCAGCTCTCGGCCCGTCCAAGCAACCCCGTCCAAATGATAAGACTCCGCCCTCGGCCCGTGAAAAGTTTGGCCCTCGGACCAGTGTGATTCGGCCCTCAGCCCATGTGCCTCCGCCCATCCAAATCACCCACTCGGCCCCTGCAATTTGGACCAGTTGAGCCGAGTGTGAATTTGTCCCAAATTTTTAAAAATTTGACTTGACTCGGCTAGAGCTCAGCAGCGCAAACTATTACAAGTCTTCTTGACGCTCAGAACTTGATTCTGGCGCACGGAATAGACAAAATCGTAAGGCACGACCGCTTAGCAGCTTGAGTAGGCTGTCGCGAGACCTAGAGACCTAGTGGCAACCCACTAAGCCATAAAACCCTGATTGGACTAGAAAACGAGCAAGGCAACGTAATAGAAAAACCCTAAACCCTATCAAGATTGCCAGAGAATTTATCGACAAAGCCTATCAAGCCCAAAACGAAGCAAGAGTGCGTAAGACGCTTAGAGATTGTTTGCCGCACTCGCCTTGAATTTCTACACTTGAAGTACACTTAAGGAAAACTGAAAGCTTGATTGAGCACAAGTGCACTAGAAAGAACACACACACTGAGTGGAGATAAATTGAGGATTGTATTTAATAAGTCAAGGAACTGACACAGATAAACCACTCAAGGAACCCACCAATAGGAGAGGACCCAAAGACGTAGACAAACCATCAATACGCAAAGTAGGACCAAGCAAGCGGCGGCACCAATGAAGTGGATTTGACAAATCTACTCAACCTGATCGATAGCTTGGTGGAGCACGAGAACTTGACTATGGCAAAAGAAAGCTCAGACTGCAGGTCTAACGAGGAACTCGACTTAGGCGTCTTCCGAGAGGCTATTCAATAGAGGTGGTCAGTAGCTACGATGCACATGTCCGGTATGAGCACTGCGGTATCATCGCAGACTTAGAAGAAGAGAGAAAGCTAGCCCACAAGGCATTGCAAAGCATAGTCGAATACAATAGAGACCAGTAGGCTAGCAGCCAAAGGCAAAGCACAGGGTTACGTGAGGTGCAGCGGGTGCTGAATTTAGCCGATAGAAACCAAAAGGATCATGACAGAGCCCTAGAAGGAGACTTAACACTAAGCAAGCTTCTGATGAAGCGACTGCTAGACAACACTGCAGCAGAGCAAAGTGCCGCAGCATTGGCAACATCACTGTTGGCAAGAATAGGAGCAACCCAAGGCTCTAAGAGCCAGTCTAAAATCCCAATAGTTGCAAAGCAGCTCGACAAGTACCAACCCCATGACAATCCATACAGCTTTGTAGAGCAGTTCGAGAAAGTCTGCGAAGCCAATGGCCTCACCAACCTGACTCAGCGCTCTCAAGCGCTTGGGCTTTGCTTAGGTAACAAGAGTAGGACTTAATATACAAGCTTAGATGCCGCAGAGCGAGCCAACTTCAGTGGCCTCAAGAATCTCTTCATCAAGAGATTTTCCGAGCTTGGATACATCGACAATCTACTAGTATGACTTATGAATGTCAAGGAGAAAGAAAAGGATGACATTTGTGGTTGGGTAACCCACGTGAGGAGTCTCTTTAAGAGAATCCCTCCGGGTGAATGGCCAACTGAAAGAGGAGTTTCAACTATATTCATTAGTGGAATTCGAAACGAGGAACTGTATAAGGCTCTGGCAGGCAACTCGAGCTTGCAGGGAGACACGCTAGCTAGGGTTTTGAGGAAGCCATCAGAGTTGACAATCACTTGAAAAAGCGGAGCTCCAGGAGTTCAAACTCAGAAGAAACCAACTCACGAAGTTCAAGGAGAGCGTCAGCCTCTAGTGAACAATCAGTCCCATCATCCCAAGATAAGGGGAAAACCACCAAGACAAACCAAGACTTGGCTGATGTCAAGATGGAGATAGCCAAGCTGCAAGCCATGTTGAGATGACCAACGCGCCCACACGTCCAATGCGTGAACTGTGGCGGAAACCACTTACCAGCCGAGTGTCACCCTTTTTCACGTTCAAGGCTACTATGAGGGAAATGCTTGGATATGGACCCCTAAAGCCCACACGGCCAAAGGCACCACTCGTACGCCACCCTCAAGCTTGATCACCCCAAGTCCCATAGAACCTCAAAACCATAAGCCGTAGCGCTTTCCAGACCCACATCCATCAAGCTCATCCATGCACGTGCCCAAGAGATTCAAACAAGCTTATTGGCCCAAATGACAGACATTGTCACATGAGTCATCACCCGCTAGAGCCAATCCGACTACCTTGATCCATTCTGAAGGCAGCAGTCCATCGGACGTCGCTGCTACTTCCCCAGCCCTAATCCAAGAGGTCTAACCACAATCTTAAGAACACCCGCAACCGCAACTATTCATTGTCAAATGCTCTAGTGCTATCAAACCCCAACCACCAGCAGGTCTTAAACCCTCCTATGAGCAAAAATCATTTTTGACACTGGCCTTAGATCTAGCCAAAGATACGGGGGATGACGTGGTTGATTGCATTAGATGACTAGATGCCACTTTTAGAGAGCTAACTTTGAGCTATGACCGCTTGGACTTAGGCCTATTGCACGAACTCTTTGCAACCAAAGTTTATATGGTGCCTTGTTCTTGGGAGATGTTTGAACTTGCCTTCACAAAATTAGCTAACTCTTGCTAAATTGCTCAAAAGCGAGATCTCTAAAGAGTAAGCCCTCAAACAGCGTCTCATCATGTCATATGATTAGCGAACCACTTCTGCTATCACTGTCCAAGAAATTGCAGAATTATCAAAACTTACTTATACTGAATCCCCGTTCTTGAGGCACGGGTACACTCTTAGGTTGCAATGGGAATTTGAAGGGTGCCAAGTCATGAAAAACACTGAGCAGTGCTACGCAATCAAAACAATGGAGTACGACCCCACTTATGTCACACCAACCTCCTATAGAGTGTTAAACACTCTTGGTGGCCGAACCATGGAAGAGCACATCAAAGGACACCCTTACCTCGATCGCCTATTGACTGAGAAAGAGTTACATATTGCTAGCTGCATCGCTTCCGGTGACTTTCTAACAGATGTCTTCACTTACATCACACAGGTGGATATTCGACTTTTTAATCTAGACCGCGAAGCTTAGTTAGAGTACAACCCCGATTTCTACACTTGGTTCCTACGCCGGTAGCTCCTAGACCCATTGTAGAATGCCCTTAGCCTCCTAGCCTTCAATCCTATGAAGGATTCTTCTTGAGCTGGAAGGGGAGGGGGGTGAGGTGAATCAAATTAAAACCTTGAAGAAAAATCAAGCAAAACGCATAAACATGTAAATAATGAGCGAGGTAGGAAAAATGACACGAGAACTTTGAAATAAAGGGAAAAAAGTTAAAGTTTGAAGGGAAGATTCTACATTGGATTGGATTTTGATGCTTTCATTCACTAAACATATAGAGTCTTTTTTTCCCAGCAAATTATGACTTTTTCAGCAAATTATTATTTTGAAAGCACTAATAGAAACTTGGAATCATGATAGGAACAAAAGATGTCGCAGCAAGACCGTACACACCGACTTCCATTCACAGAGGAGGAAAGAACGCAATACCGCATCACCCTTGAAAACCGCACCTACAACCAGCTCAAGTTTCGAACCATTCATAACATAGAGGGTGTGGTGGCTAAGGAGGAAGCGGCCAAGAGAGTCACCGAGCAGTGCAACCTCACCAAGTACCTTGAGAAATTTGCACAAGAGCCTGACCACACGAAGTGTGTGGAGTTTCTCAGGACATACGACCCTGACCAAGAGTACGGCACCGTGACAATGGGAAGAGAAGAAAATGCTAAACATGTATAGGTTTACTTAAACCCAGCCTTGGTGGAGAAGGTGTTGGGATTGGAGCCGAAGATAGAGAAAAATCATAAGAGGGATGTATATGTCATGCTGAAAATGAAAAGGGAGGATGTGCTAACTAATGACGGCATCAGCATCCAGGACATTCCTGATGCGAAAGCCAGACTACAAGCGAAACTAGTGCATGCACAATTCTCCAGCCAGTGCTACAACTCCTTAATGCATCGAATCAGTATGTTTGTGCTAGAGAATGTAGCAGCTCACACCTTCGATGAAGTCGACTGGAACGGATATATACGCAAAACCATTAACTAGGCAGCTAAAGCATTAGCTTTAGAAAGTACACAAGCAGGTGGGGAGTCACCAACTTCCAAGGCCACAAAAAGAAAGAAGGCCTCGTCTAAGGCCTCATTCATTGGCTATGGAAGCATTTTGACTATGCTTATCCAGGAGGCAGTGAAGGAGACACAAGGTGCAGAAGAAGGAGAAGAAGAAATGCCTGACAGGTCACCCCCTCACCAGGATCAAGAGAGGTCCAATGACAAGACCGGCATTCAAGAAAAGAGGGATGAGGAAGGGCAGGAACAAGAAGAACAATCGGGCAAAAAGCATGCCAAGAAACCCAAGAAGAAGACGGCACAAAAGAAAAAGAAGCAGGATGAAGGCTGCAAGAAGAAGAAAGAGGATTTGGAGAGGGCAAAAAGAGAATCCCTCCAAGAGGCCGAGGAGAGGAAGAAGAATAAGAAACATGAAAAAGAAAATGCAAAAAAGAAGTCAACAAGGCTAAAAAGGTGTCGAAAGAAGAGGCCAAGGAGAGGAAAAGGAAAGAAAAGGAAGAAAAAGACAGATTGGAGAAAGAGTGCAGGAAAACTAAAGAAGAAAGGCAAAGAAGAGCTGTTGAGGAAGAAGAGGAACTGAGAAGGAAGGAGGAGGAGGACTTGGCCGAAGCTACACGCCGGTCAATCGAGCAGCAGAGCAGGGCCGATGATCTAGGAGCCTTGAGCCCACTGAGGGAAGAAGGGCCTGGTTTCAACACGAAGGTACGAGAAATCACACCGCCTGCTGTCCTTGAAGGCAAAGGAAAGGCCCTTATTCACCCTATCCCTACCCTCATGGTGCCTCCCACTGAACCAACCACCCTCACCCCTAGCATCCCCACCTGTGCAGATGTCTTCAGCTTCGTGGCATGGATACAATATTTTATTAATAAAAAAATGGCCCACGGAAAGAGCATGAAGACCATGGCCACGAGGTAAAAGAGAGCAACCACAGATGCTGAGTCGAGACAGGACCAGAAATGTCAAAAAGTAAAGGCCTTGACCACTCCAATCCACACAATAGTGACGCCACCAACCAATTATGACAAGTACATTGCCAAACTGCTCTCCCAACTGGAGCAGACTAAGGAGGAAAACAAGATTGCTGGGCTGAGTTGGTGGCAGAAAAGAAGTCGGTAGATGCATTCCAGGTCGAAAAGACCCGCATAATAGCCATGCAGCAAAGAGAGATCTCTGATCTCAAACAGGAATTGAAGGCCAAGGAGGACATGGAGGAGAGCTATAAGCAGCGGGACTGGAGGATGAAAATTAGGAATTAGTGCAGATGCAGAGAGAGTATAAGCTTCCCTGATGCAACATGGGGAATTGGAGGCAAAAACTATCAATATCGAGTAAGTGATGGAGGAATTGAATGCAAAAGAAGAAGAGAGAAAGTAGGAGATGAAGTAGCAGCAAAAGGAGATCGAGTCTATGACTGATCAGCTACACTTGGGAAAGAAAGAGCAAGAGAACATGAGCAAGAAAATGAAAGACCAAGAGCAGAAGCTGGTAACCCTGGTACAAAAGTACGGAGAGAGTATGGAAGAGATGAACAAGAGAGCAAAGGAATGGGCAGTACAGAACGAAAAAAGGGTGAAGACACTGACACGGCACCTCGCTCTGGTAGAGAAAGAAAAGATCCTCGCAGAGAGCAAAGCAGAAGCCACCCAGATAGCCTTCAGTGCCCAACAAAAAACCTTCATTAACTCACTAATGGACACCACCTGCCCAGAAGAAGGAGAGCCATTGGAGGTGGTACAAAAAAAACTCAGTATCGCACGTAGAGCTGGAGATGCTACCCCAACCTGCAGAGGCTAGACTGAGCCTAAAAGAGCAATGAAAGTACATGCTACTGGCCAGCCTAACCCCCCACGAAATTGACGCAATGGGCTTTGAAGAAGGAGCACAACAAGGAGACCGGTAGCGGGAGGAGGCTGAGCTTAAATTCGATATGGGGAGATTCAAAGAAGAGGTGCTCCCACAATCCCCCTCACTGCATTCCCCAGCTCACCATTATGTTTATATGGTGAAACTAGTTGACGATGTTGAGCCCACATGTTTTGAGGAGGCTGTTGGTCATGCTCATTGGGATGCAACAATGGATGAGGAGATGGCTGCATTAGAGGCCAATAAGACTTGGGATCTAGTATCATTGCCGAAGGGCAAGAAAGCTATTGGATGTAAGTGGGTTTATAAGATTAAGCACAATGCAGATGGTTCTATTAGTAGGTACAAAGATAGGCTGGTTGCAAAAGGCTATGCCCAGACATATGGCACAGACTATGAAGAAACCTTCAATCCAGTTGCTAGGATGGCAACTGTCAGATGTGTGATTGCTTTGGCAGAGCAACAATAGGTTGATCCATCTGCAGAGAGACAAGCCACACTCAGGGTAAAACACAGAAAGTTAGTTGAAGTACCACATACCATATAGGGATATAACTACCAACCCCTATGGAGGAGGCGGGTGTGCGACATTAGCATGCTGGCCTAGATGGATTTTTGCAACACCCTGCTCTACAAGAGGAACAACACCCATATTGGAGGGGGGTAATGTTAACCCCAAGTCAAGAAGGGGAAAAAATGAATGAAAAAGAAAAAAGGATGGAAAAAGAGCAAAGACACACGGGCGGCCTCTAAAGCTAAGCTAGGGCCAAAAGCATAATTTTAAATGAAAGGTTCCTCAAAAAGCTCCAAAAACTCGTGTAAAAGAGCGCCATGCTCCCTCCTGTGCCAATTGTAAAATATTAGATGGATGTAGACTAGAGGCATAAGGCTAAAAGAGGAAATAGAGAAAGGACCTTGCCACAACGGCCAATCATGTAAAAAAGAGATAGGGGCCCATGGGATTTTAGGGCTTGTATATAAAGTTCAAAAAATGAATGGAAACTCATTCTTTGGTGTGTGGCTAACAAGAGTTCTTTTATTCTTCTCTTCTTCTCTTCTCCTTGCTTATGTGTACTCTTGAGAGAGGGAGTGTGAGAGTGTGAGAGAGTGAGTGTGTGGGAGTGAGGGATCAAAAGGGTGAAGCTCTTCACCATCTCCTCTTCTCTTCTTCTCTTCTCTTCTCTTCTCTTCTCTTCTCTTCTCTTCTCTTTTCTTGCATGCTCGGCTATGGTGGATGGAGCTTGGAGATGGAGGAGGCTTGAGGATGCTTGAGCTAGCATCTAGGATCATGGAGCTACCGGTGTGTGCGAGAGAGGAGGCAACTCATATCAGCAAGGTAAGGTCACTACACTCGTAGGATCGATGGCGCGTCAGCTAGGTGAGAGATAGCCATTAGAGCTCGCTTGAAATGCTTGAAATAATAAGCGGTCCATGGGTCTTGGCGGTTGAGCATGAGCTCCCTCTACACACATTGTCCAAATGAGAATTATAAGGCACTTGCATAGACTGACTCCATAAACCAAATGTATATCTACAATTTAGCTTAGTGATAGTAGTGAAAAAAAACTTTCCAACGTCTTCATGTACATTGTGGGATTCTCCAACA
Organism: Lygodium microphyllum; assembly: GCF_053477565.2. Taxonomy (NCBI): domain Eukaryota; kingdom Viridiplantae; phylum Streptophyta; class Polypodiopsida; order Schizaeales; family Lygodiaceae; genus Lygodium; species Lygodium microphyllum. Next base: position 79,745,502 of record NC_141147.1, on the reverse strand, counting down.
TCTCACCCATAATAGCACTTAGCTCCACACATTGATCCAATGGCACTCAAGTTGACTTATAATCAACCATGTCATACTTTGTCAACAGATCCAAGCTATACTACCTTTTGTGAGAGTTATATTCCCTTAGTTCTTTCTATCACCTCAATTCCAAAGAAAGTATTTAATCTCTTCCAAATCTTTCGTGTCAAATTTTTACTTAAGAAGACTCTTCACATACTCCACTTTTTACACATTATCATTTCCAATAATCAAATCATCCATATACAAGGTGATTGCAACAATGCCATGGTCACGTTGATGCCCATAAAGTGAGTGATTTGCATTTCCACCATGAAAATCAATTGAGACAAGATACTATGCTATCTTGTCATGCCATACTCCTAGTGTCTATTTTGGCCCATAGAAAGCTTTGCATAACCTACACACATAATCATGGTGAACCATGCTCTTATAACCATATGGCTACTCCATGTTTGCTTCTTCTTGTAACTCACTATGCAATAATGCATTCTTTACATCCATTTGATGCAAAACCCAACCTTTTTCTATAGCCATTGCAATGAGAGCTCTTAGAGTAGCTACCATCTTTGGTGGTAGAGAAAATGTCTCCTTAATCAATCCCATAAATCTACATATAACTATTGGTAAGCTCTCTCGCTTTACACTTGCTCTCACTTCCATCTACCTTATGTTTTACTTGGTAAATCCACTTGCAACCTATAGCTTTCTTTTTCTCAAGTAATGGTACCAAATTCCAAGTTTGATTTACATCAATTATAGCCAATTCTAAATCCATGGATTTGTCTCAATGCATATGACCAATCCCTTCTTGAAAACAAGTGAGATTAACTAATTTTATAACCTTGGTTACATCCACACAATGGCAAGCAACATTTTATCACTCTCATTGACATGTGCTTTGTGTAGCACTCTGCGATCTCTTTACATGAGCCTTACTTTTCTTTACACCATACTCTGTGATCTCTGTACAAACTCCTCATCCATACTCTGATCTGAATCATTAGACTCATGATTTACATGGGAATAGCCTACTAAACAATTGGCACACCATGTGACTCAACCACTTTTTATTATTCCTTTTGTGATGCACTTCATACGATTGTAGAAGTGCTATTTGCACATAATCTTCCACTCCATGGTCTCTTTATAGACCTAGAAAAAGAGGACTCTTCTGGCATACTCAATATCTATGTGACTATGGATCACATTTTCTACAATCCTAGTCGATTCAAAAGTCATCACTAACTCTAACTTATAATTACCTCATAATTATCTACCACTCAAAATCACATTAATCTCTAATAATAGGCTCAAATTTGCTACATGAGATAGCATTCCATAAAAAACCATGCTTGTTTTACTTTCTGTAGGCATATACAAATTCATCACATTGAGCCAATTCATGGATATTTAGGGTATTCCCGTAATGTAGTGCAAATTCATTGCATGAGGTATATCTCGCATTGTTGAAATGAGGATTATGAGACACTTGCATAAACACACTCCCTAAACCAAATGTATATCTACAATTTAGCTTGGTGATAGTAGTGAAAAAAATCTTTCCACCATCTTAATGTACATCATGGGATTCTCCAACATCTCACCCATAGTAGCAATTAGCTCCACATATTGATCCAATGGCACTCAAATTGACTTATAATCAACTATGCCATACTTTGTCAGCATATCCAAGCTATATTACCTTTTTTAAGAGCTATATCCCTTAGTTCTTCCTATCACCTCAATGCCAAACAAAGTACTTCATCTCTTCCAAATCTTTCGTGTCAAATGTTTACTTAAGGAGACTCTTCACATGCTCCACATTTTACTTATTATCATTTCCAATAATCAAATCATCCATATAGAAGGTAATTGCAACAATGCCCCTGTCACTTTGATGCCCATAAAGTGAGGGATTTGCATTTCCAACATGAAAACCAATAGAGACAAGATACTATGCTATCTTTTCATGCCGTACTCTTGGTGTCTATTTTAGCCCATAGAAAGCTTTGCATAACCTACACACATAATCATGGCGAACCATGCTCTTATAACCTTATGGCTACTCCATGTTTGCTTTTTCTTGTAACTCACTATGCAATAATGCATTCTTTGCATCCATTTGATACAAAACCCAACCTTTTGCTATAGCCATTGCAATGAGAGCTCTTATAGTAGTTACCATATTTGGTTGTAGAGAAAATGTCTCCTTATTCAATCCCATAAATCTACATATAACCTTTAGCAACCTCTCTCACTTTACACTTTCTCTCACTTCCATCTACCTTATGTTTTACTTGGTTAATCCACTTGCAACCTATAGATTTCTTTTTCTCAAGTAATGCTACCAAATCCCAAGTTTGATTTACATCAATTATAGCTAATTCTAAATCCATGCATTTATCTCAATGCACATGACCAATCCCTTCCTGAAAACAAATGAGATTAGCAGATTTTATAACCTTGGTTATATATACACAATGGCAAGCAACATATCATCATATACCAGTATATTTATGAGCTACCACTCTCATTGACATGTGTTTTGTGGAGCACTCTATGATCTCTTTACATGAGCCTTACTTTTCCTTACACCATGTATATGAAAAATTGGAATACCAAACTCCTCATCCATACTCTGATCTAAATCATTAGACTCACCATTTACACAGGAATAGCCTACCAAAACAATTGGCACACCATGTGACTCAACCACTTTTAATTTTTCTTTTTGTGATGCACTTCATACAACTGTAGAAGTGCTATATGCACATAATCTTCAACTCCATGATCTTTTTATAGACCTAGAAGAAGAGGACTCTTCTGGAAAACTCAATATCTATGTGACTATGGATCACATTTTTTAGAATCACCTTTTCTTTTACATCATTTGCAACAATATATATTTTAGCATCATACCAATGACTCATCTCATCAAGTACAACATCTTTGCTCATTTGTAGCTTGTGTGTAATTGGATTATAACACATGTAACCCTTCTGATAAAGGGAATAGCCAACAAATACATATTCTTTAGCTTTCTTAATTTATCAGGTGTATGTACATATACAATGCATCCAAACACTTCAATATGTGACAAATCTAGTTCATAATATACACAACTCTAGAGAACGCTTCATCCCAATAATAATGAGATGTGTTCTTTTCAACCACATCAAGGCTCATCCAATATTTGCAATGTGCCTATTCATGATTTCAATAGCACCATTCTATTATCAAGTGTACTTGCATATAAAGTGTCATTGAGTTTCATAATATTTCAAAAAATTAATGAATTCATTAGAGAGGTACTTTTACATCTAACCTCAAGCACTTAATTTACATACATGTTTGTTTCTAAACTAGATTTTCAAAATCCTAGAAGTGACCTCACTTTCCTCCTCCATGAAATACATCCATACATTCCTTATATGACCATCAATAAATGTTATACAATATTTATATCTAAGCATTGATGCACTATTTATAGGATCATACATATTCAAATGTACAATATCAAGTAAATGTGTGCTTCTATGTTTATCATGAGAAAAGGCATGCCTTGTCAAATTTTCAAGTTGGCATCTTTCACAGACTTTCTACATATATTAGCTACTCTGCACTTAGGCAAGATAGTAGTCAAAATTTCACATGACTGTATACTCATCAACTATGCACATTTATATGGCCAATACATTTATGCCAAGTGTCAATATTAGCCACATATGTACATTTACATCCAAGGTAAATATTCTTCCCATATACTTGCATTTTGCAACGAGTGTACATTTGATTTTGAAATATTCTACAAAGCATCCATTCTAATTAAACTTTACTTGCAAGCATAGTCCAATGTGGAATTGACATACTGCAATGTGCATCACATTGTATCCAAATGTGGATCTCATGGAAGTTGCATCAATTGCATCTCCAAACCAACTATATAGTCTAGGTCTAGCCTAGTGATCATAAAATAAATAAGGATATCCACAATCTCTGGATACATAGTGATGTCCTTACTCACGTCCTCCTCATGTGCATGAAGCTTAGCATTAACATCCAAAGGTATAGAAATAGACTTGTAATCAACCATACCATACTTCCTCAAGATATTCAACACATACTCTCTCCATAACAACCATATACCCTCTAGATTCCTAATTATATTTATGCCGATGTCGAAGGGTTTTCGAAAGCAAAGTCGTGTCTACAGAAGACCTTGATAAATTTCAAGATGGAAGATCAATCAAGTGAATGAATACTAATATGCAACAACAACGTCAGCATACTGTGCATTGAGCAAAAGAATATTTTTAACAATCATGCCCAAAAACACTTAGTTTCAATTCCAGGCCTGATATGACTGCAATTGACTCCTGTGATGTTGATCAGTTGGAAAGATCAGTTGGAAAGATCAATACTGTTCATGGTTTTAAGGGTTTGCATCTAGATGGAATGATGGTAATGCATTAATCAACCCATCAAGAGCCCCATAGGATGGGCCTTTTGTGGCAAAGCTGCTATTAAAGACAGGACACCTTCTGATAAGTCCGAATGTTGGGCTATGGCTGCTTCCTAGCTTAAGAAGTGCTCCTTGTTTGGCAAATTTCCATACATTAATAGATTAGCCACCTCTATAAATGTGTTGTTTTATACTAGTTCCTCTATACGATATCCTTTATAACACAATATCCCTTTGTCCCCATCAATATACGAAATAGATGATTGTATAGGTGATGTGTTAAGATAGCCTGGATCATAAAGCTTCAAACCAATGTCATCTCCTGCTGTGATCTTCTAGAATTTAGAGACATTAATGGTCCCTCCTTCATTGATTGACACCTTATACTTCTTTCCAGTTCTGTTGTTAATGATGGTAAGTGAGTATGGGCCAGTGGCAGGTTGCGAGATGGTGTTGGATCATTGGATGCTGGTTTCAATCTCCAACTCAGGAGCTTCCGTAATTTCAGTTTATGTTTTCATTTACCCAAATTCATGTAGAGCTCTCTGTTTTCCTCTGGACCCTCCAAATTCACATAGGCGTTTCTTCATACAGCCCTGCAATCATTTCAACTTTCTGTGATTGAGCTCTCAGTCTGACTAAGTACTTGGATATATTCGGCCACTCCCTTGATGCCACCACCTTTTTAAATGCTAAGTACTCCTCCCTAAGCACTTGCTCAAACTGTGACTCACTTACACCATCCCTGAATATGATGATTTGTGTTGGGCGACGATCTGAAACTCCTGGCACCTGTTTACAGCTACTGTGTAATTCTTTCAACACTGAAGTTCTCCCTCCAAACTTCCCTAGTAGTGTTCTTATCTCTTCCTGCAAGCGTTCATTCTGTTGCAAAGCGGCTCTCTTCTCCTCCGTCAATCTTGTAGCCTGGGATTGGTACTCTGCCAGTCCTTTTTTTTAATCACCGAAGTCTTTTTTAGACTCATAGAGGTTGCGGTCCCCCTTTCGATCACAGAAAGCCGTTACCTGTCCTTTTCTCCGATCCAGAATTGTAGACTTCAGATTAGTCAGGTGTTTGCGACCATGGCGTCGCTGCACCACCTGCAACCCTGGAATCAGAGCTGTCTCATGCTCTTGTTCCTGTTTAATCAACTTCTGGTATTTTGTCCCACTCCTCTGGGGTCAAAGCTATAATCTTTCTCTTCAGATTTACAAACTGCTCTGTATTCTTAGGATTCGATGCTCTGTTCTTCTCTATCTCCTTCTTCAGTCATTCTTCTCGCCTTGAATCCATCCGCTTGTCAATGCTTTCCATACAGCATCTGCCTCCTTATCCTCTTCATTGTATATCAATCGTTTTTTTTCATCGAGCACCCAGGCGCCTCCTTGCACTCAGAGGAGACCCAAGATCTCTCATCATCCCACCCTTTTTGCCTTCCATCCTCCCTCTCCCCTATCAACTCCTCCTTTTTTTGCCTGTTTACCTTCTTTCTTTTTCTTCCCCCTCTATTCCTACGAAGGTGAGGTAAAGTCCTGTCATGAAGGATGAGAACAAATTCCCATAATCTTTGTTTAGGAAGAAACGATACCATACAGGTGCAGGGAGGAGTGCTCTATAAAGTAGCAAAATATATTTCAACCACCGTCAATAAACGACCTTGTTGGCGGTAAGGCCGTCCTTCACAGTTTTTCAGAGAAACAAAAAAATAGCAATCCTTTTCCCACATTCTACATATCCTGAAAGCTTGGCAGTCTAAGAAACTGTGTCTCAAACTGGTAGCCTGTCAAAAACTTGGCAGCATCTCCATGAAAGCCACATCTGATATACATTTCTACCAGCATGTTTTCCACAAGGAACTCCCCTTTCAAATCCCCTTTGAATTATTTCAGCATGCATTTCATGTCCTGTTTCCAAAGCTCCTACAATGCTACAAGTTTTCAAGTTGTAAAGATAAATGAAAGCATCTGGACGTACCTCTTCATCAGTCCCGTGTTCAGCATATCTTTTTGGTGGATTCCACATCTCAGATGCGCAACAGTACGACATCCACCCCCTCTAATCCTGCGCATCCTCCAGATGTGCCAACTACCCATGATCGTTATCATCAAGATCCACAAACAGATCAATCTCTTCATTATGCATTTCCGGTACATCAACAAGATTATTTGTCATATCATCTGTCTCTTCCATTGGAGTTTCTTCTCGTTGCTCTTCTCTTGCAAATTCTTCCAATGCATAATCTTCATCATCTCTTTTCTTGAAAATCTTGATTCTTTTTCCAGCAATAGGCACTCTAAGCACTGTCCCATCCAATTCCGTCAACTCATATGTTGCATTATCAAAAACATGTCTGTACGGCCCAAATCATCTTTTCACCATCTTCCGAAGTGCAATATGCTAATTTTCAAGACTGCTATCAAAGACTAATACCCAATCTCCCTATTCTATTGCTCTAGGCCGCAAGCGATGCCTGCTGTCAAACTTGTCCTTATTTCTTAGTCTGACAACCTTCAACTTGTCAATAGCTAGCTAAATATCCTCTGGTCTCCTCTCCAACTGTCAAATCCGAAGAGCTAAGAGCTCCTCTCTCGTCAAATCCTCCTGCCAAGGTAAAACTAACCAAGTCAAAGCACAAGTCTCTCGGCATAACCGGTTTCTGACCATACATCAACTCTGCAGGCATACATCCTGTGGTAACACTATGAGTCATACGATCAGCCCACAAAGCAAATGGTAGAAGTCTCGGCCATTCTCCAATCTGTATGCATGCTTTGGCTAATGCTTTCACTATCGGCAGATGTTCTCTTTCACTCTTCCCATTTCCCTCTGGATTATATGCTGTAGTTAGAGCCAACTTGATTCCTAGCTGAGAGAAAAACTCCCTAGCTTCATCTGCATCCAATTCACCGCGATCCGCAGTGATCTTACCCACACAACCATACTTGCAGAAAATTTCCTCCAATAAGAACTTACACACTGCACTAGTGGTCTTCGTTCTCAAAGATCTGCCCTCAACATGATTGGTAAGATCCTCTCTAGCCAAAACAATGTATCTCATCTGCCATAGACCCATAGGCATAGTAACCAAATCGACTACCGACTTATAATGAATGCATAGCGGATAGGTCGGATGAAGCTCATCTCGATGACGCACTACCGAATACATCTGGCAGTCTCTGTAAGTCTCAACAAAGTGAGAAACATCTCTATACATGCCTTTCCACCAATATTTCTCCTTGATTTTCTCATAAGTAGCCCACACTCCTCTATGACCAGCCCAAGGACTCTCATGAAACTCCCTCATCACCTGTAACTGTGTCTCTCTATCGCAGACAACCCGCAAAGGTAATCCGCCTCTTTTCTTCGGATGCTTCCAAAGAAATCCGTCCTTGAGAAAATAGCCATAGGCTTTCCTTCTGATATTCTTAAACTCTTCATCTATCCATTCATCTCTTTTGCTTAGTTTACTAAGGTACCTGCCAATCTGCGACCAATCTCCAACATAGAGCTCTTCTATGAAAGCCACAATATCATAGACATGACAAACATGATCAACCATAGTGGCTGAAATTTCTGCATCATCCTCTTCTGCAAGTAGAGTCTCCTCATCATCATATCTAGCTCTAGACAACATATCTGCCACTGGATTATCCTTCCATGTTATGTGTTTAGATTCCGGATTTAATGACTTGATGTATGCAATCCATCTCAGCATAGCTATATCCGGAGTAGAGCAACTCATAATCATACCAATCAATGGTAAGCAATCTGTCTCTACCATAACTGAAGCTCCAATAAAGTACTCCTTGTCACATTTGAGAGCCGTAACAATCCCCAATAACTCCCTCTTGATTTGCGGATATCTCCTCTATCTCTCGTTTAGGACTTTCACCCCAAACCGAATAGCATACCTATTTCCATCTGCATCATCTTGACCCACAGCCCAACCTATGCCAATTGGACTAGTGTCAACTGTCAATACAATAGGCTTTCCACAATTATAATCTGCTTTCCTGAGAGTAGGAGCATTCTGCAATAACTTCTTCAATTTTCGCATGGCTCTAGTGTGGCTCTCATCCCAATAGAATTTCTGCCCCTTTCAAAGCAGCTGATATAAACAATCTGCTATGTGTGCAAAATGAGGTATCCAAATCATATAAAACACACAAGCTCCAATGAATCTCCGTACCTCTGAAGTGGTAGAACAATACTCCGCAATCTTGCCTATAGCATTCACCTTATCAGGTGAGGGTTTCCTGCCATAATATCCACACATATGTCCAACAATGACAACCTCATTCACTCCAAAAACAGATTTTTGCCCTGAAAGTGTCAAGTTCACTTCTTCTAACCTAGCTAAAATCTTCTCACATGCTGAAATATGATCAGCCACAAAGTATCTGCATCCCTGATCATTTAGACTCTCATTCTTCTCTTCTTCTGCACATCCCTTAATGGGCACATCATCCAAGAAAGGCATAGTAAGCTGAGGTATATAATCACGAAGGACCTTATGCATGGCATTCATCATATGTGCAACAAAATTAGTGGCACCTTGAGGCAAGGTACACATCCTAACAAGCCCAATAGGAGTTCTCATGGTGATTATGTCCCTGCTTTCCAAAGCCAGCTGAAACTGATCATATCCTGAATACAAATCGCCTAAAGACTAGATGGCACATCCAGCAAATGCTTCTGCAAACTCATCCACAACTGGATCTATACCAACATTCCTGATAGTAACTCTGTTCATTGGCTGCATGTCCTGAATAAATCGGAGAGTTCCATTCTTCTTTGGAACCGTAAATCACATGTTTGAGTATGGTGCAGATGAAGGCTCAAGAATTCCCATCTTGATTTTCTCATTCAATAAATCAATCAGCTTTGGCAGGTGTGCTTTAGGCACTGGAATAGGTCGGAGATTCCATGGAATATGAGGAATAGTAAAAATGACCATAGGAGCAGCAATATCTAGATTCACACATCCAATCTCATGTAGGAAAAAAGCAAATCCCCTTCCATGTCGCTCAAGCATCTCCTGAAAGCATTGCTTCTCTATGGGTAACAAAAAATCACCATTTCCAACTTTCAATTCAGCAAGAGTCTCTGCTGAAAATTTATGGCCAATATGCTCCGGATTCCTCAAAATTGGCTGTTTAGCAGCCCTCTCTATTTGCTAATCACTGTCAGGTGGAAGCAGTACAGCTACCAGCTTCACCTTCTTATCCACAGTTTTGTATTTCGTGTCAACCGTGGCTTCATTATGCTCTTCTGCCTTACTCAAATCTTGCTGTAAATCAGCAATTCTGCACTCCAATGGCTGAATATCCTCAGCCCTCTGCTTTATGGACTGCATAGAAACAGCCCTAAACTCTGGATGCTGAAATATTTCAGCAGTAAACTGTGTTGGCTGAAAGTTTTCAGCCCTCTGCATCTCTGTAAGCTGATCATAACCAGCTGGAAACTCTGTTTGCTGAATTTCTTCAGCACTCAACACTTTTTGCTGAGCTACCTCAGCCTCTGACTCAATCTGTGACACAAAATCTGCAATTTCATGAAACATGTCTAGGGACTGCACTAATACATTACTGTGACAATTCTGCATATCAGTTTTCAGCATATCTCCCATCTCTTCCATCGTATCTGTACAAATCATACTGTCATACATCCCATCTATGTGCTCATCATCCTCTAAAATTCCTGCATTTTTCAAATTTTTCTCCTTCCTGCATATGTACTGCCTGGCAGCTCTAGGCAACCTAGAAATCTTCTGATAGCTCATCGAACTGTTTACTAAAATCCCAACAAAACCGGAGGAAAAAACACTGCTGCCAGGAGGCGAGAACTCCAATCTCCTCTGCTCTGTACCACCGTCGTCTCGCGAAACGGCGGTACCTAATGAAAACCCGAATCCCTCACAGTGGGTAAAGGTGCATCTCTGAGAGTATCCCTATTTCTAACATGGTTCACACACACAGTCATAAACTGAACTGCTCTCATGCCATCTTTACTGCGAATCCGTGCATAAGCAGATCCATCATCCATTACCTTTGTTTCCATGCGCGTCTCTATGATGAATGGTTGTCCAAGAATTATGGGATAAGAGCATGAATCCTGCACAAAGAAATGGAAATCCTCCTCTACATCACCAATAGAAACCCTGACACTAGGACAGGTAGCATACAAATCACCTGCAATGTTATTGGCGGCTCTCATACGCCACCCATGCTCTACATCTATAGGCCATCTGTTACTCTCATAAACTCCACGAACTATGAGATTAATCTCTGAACCATGATCCACCAATGCAACATAAGGCACCTGTTTCTCTCCAATCTTTACCATCGTCTCTGTAGTTGCCCTAGCCCAATGACTCCGCGAAAAGTGACTACGCGGTATCAAGACATGCTCATCAGTTTCAGCATAATGCATACGCTGAACCCTCTTCTCTACCTGCGGAAAAACAAAAGCATTCTCAACCATTACCTTCCCAATCAAAATTCCCTGTGTATTAGTGGTAGGCAATGCATGTCTTTTCCTCTTCAGGACCTCTTGAAACTCTCTTTTCGAGATGCCCAAAACCTCAGAAATAGTGAAAGTCACCTCACTGCCAAGTATCTTGTCATTAAAGATTTTCTTCATGTCCGTAGATGTCTCAATATCGGACATCAATCTAAACCCTGGCTGCTTTCTCTCTCTAGGCTCTTGCCTCTTTTCTCTCTTTTGAGCATCTTCCATCTGTCGATCTGGACCTGGTCTTGAAGACGGTCCTGCAGTAGGTGGAGTAACAAACTCACCCCCTCTAGTCTTCTTACGCTTCTCCTCAACAAGTACATCTGCTCCATGAGACTTAGCCAAATAAGCATAAATAGAGTACCTGTCAACAGGCGAATCCCAACCTGTCTCTGATCTAATGCTAGAGCCTGCACTAGTCAAAACAGTTTGCTAAATTTTCCCCTTGTTTGCAGTCTCCATAGCATAAGTCCTTAGTGCTAACTGAGTCTCTGATCCCTTCTCAATCTGGACTCCATATGTAGAAGCATCACCTCTAGCTGTCACATAAGAAGTACGCGCAGCCATGTCATCCACTAACTTCTTCATTTCACCTTTACCAAAGTTGGTAGCAAGTGGAGCTCCTGTCTCAGTCAACCAAATCTTACCATCTTGCCCCCAATATACCAAATTCTTCCTCCTTGCATCCTGAAAAGATTCACAATCCCTGCAATGCTGATGATCCGTACTATCGCACCAAATACATCTTCGATCTCTCCTAGGTGCACTAGGAGCACTCCTAGGTGCAGTAGGAGCACTAGAAGAAGTAGTAGGCGCAGTCGAAGCAAACTGCTCTTTCAATTTTCCCACCAACTCCGCTTTAACTGACTTCAGTGTCAAATCCGTTATGCCTTTGATTATGTCATCAAGAGAGGTAGGCACCGATGGAGCGGATGGTTTTGGAGCAGAAGGTGTAGGCATCAGTCGTGGAACAGGAGGAATAGGTGGAGTGGAAATAGTAGGCACTAGCATAGGCCAAGAAACTGGCTGAGGAGGAGAAAAAATAACAGGGATAGAAGCAGGCATAGGAGCAGATGATGGTGTAGGTGTCATGGAACCATTCTGTAGGCGAGTCTTCCATATCCTCCTCTTGGTCAAAGTCGAGACTGCATCCTGGGCATCCTGCCAATCCATTTTAAGACCCATAGGCTTCGTGCGATCCTCAAGAAGCTCACCCAATTCTTCTTGAAGAGTAGGATCTGCAGCTTGTAAGAAAAGCTCAACTTTTTCAACATCCAATGCTCTTTGTTCAATGGCATCAAGCTAACTATACCTCTCTTCAAATTCTCGAATCAACTCTGAAGCAACTTGACCTTTGTTTGGCATGTAGACCCACTCTCGGAATGACCGCCGAGTAGCCATACCAAAGTCCTCAAGGAAATATTATTCTTTCAGGGCCTTCTTAAAATCTTGCCAATGTGTATTTTGAATAAACAGATCAGTCACTTTTGCCCTCAAAGCAGGTGTGACAAGACGAAGGAAGTACTTACTCATAAGTCCAGCTGGAACGCCAAAAAACCCCATCTTGATCTCATATGTCTTCAAATATGCTGAAACATTACGGCCATCAAATAACTTCTTCTCATTCTCAACTGCTTCAATAGCCTTAGTCGCGCTCTTTGCATTCTCCTACTCCGAATAGAGTTGCCTTTGCTGAGACAACTGTTGTTGATGCAATTGTTGCTGCTGCTGCATATACAATTGTGTCTGCTGATTTTGGAGCTGCATATACATGGACATATTCTGCAAAATCTGCTTTAGATCCTCTGTTGAAGTACTTGACGCAGCAGTCATTGATGGAGCTGAAGTAGAGGACGTAGCTGGAATTGTGGAAGAGGCTGAAATAGAGGTTGAAGTATCTCCCATCCTGAAATTTCTGCGACGCTTTCACGTCGGGTTCACCAAAGATGTCGAAGGGTTTTCGAAAGCAAAGTCGTGTCTACAGAATACCTTGATAAATTTCAAGATGGAAGATCAATCAAGTGAATGAATACTAATATGCAACAACAACGTTAGCATACTGTGCATTGAGCAAAAGAATATTTTTAACAATCATGCCCAAAAACACTTAGTTTCAATTCCAGGCCTGATATGACTGCAATTGACTCCTATGATGTTGATCAGTTGGAAAGATCAATAGTGTTCACGGTTTTAAGGGTTTGCATCTGGATGGAATGATGGTAATGCATTAATCAACCTATCAAGAGCCCCATAGGATGGGCCTTTTGTGGCAAAGCTGCTATTAAAGACATGACACCTTCTGATAAGTCTGAATGTTGGGCTATGGCTGCTTCCTAGCTTAAGAACTGCTCCTTGTTTGGCAAATTTCCATACATTAAGAGATTAGCCACCTCTGTAAATGTGTTGTTTTGTGCTAGTTCCTCTACACGATATCCTTTATAACGCAATATCCCTTTGTCCCCATCAATATACGAAATAGATGATCGTACAGGTGCTGTGTTAAGATAGCATGGATCATAAAGCTTCAAACCAGTGCCATCTCCTGTTGTGATCTTCTTGAATTTAGAGGCATTAATGGTCCCTCCTTCACTGATTGACACCTTATACTTCTTTCCAGTTTTGTTGTTAATGAGGGTAAGTGAGTACGGGCCAGTGGCAGGTTGCGAGATGGTGTTGGATCATTGGATGCTGGTTTCAATCTCCAACTCAACAGCTTCCGTAATTTCAGTTTACATTTTCCTTTACCCAAATTCACGTAGAGCTCTCTGTTTTCCTCTGGACCCTCCAAATTCACGTAGGCGTTTCTTCATACAGCCCTGCAATCATTTCAACTTTCTGTGATTGAGCTCTCAGTCTGACTAAGTACTTGGATATATTCGGCCACTCCCTTGATGCCACCACCTTTTTAAATGCTAAGTACTCCTCCCTAAGCACTTGCTCAAACTGTGACTCACTTACACCATCCCTGAATATGATGATTTGTGTTGGGTGACAATCTGAAACTCCTGGCACCTGTTTACAACTGCTGTGGAATTCTTTCAACACTGAAGTTCTCCCTCCAGACTTCCCTAGTAGTGTTCTTATCTCTTCCTGCAAGCGTTCATTCTGTTGCAAAGCGGCTCTCTTCTCCTCCGTCAATCTTGTAGCCTGGGATTGGTACTCTGCCAGTCCTTCTTTTTGATCACCGAAGTCTTTTTTAGACTCATAGAGGTTGCGGTCCCCCTTTCGATCACAGAAAGCCGTTACCTGTCCTTTTCTCCGATCCAGAATTGCAGACTTCAGATTAGTCAGGTGTTTGCGACCATGGCGTCTTTGCACCACCTGCAACCCTGGAATCAGAGCTGTCTCATGCTCCTGTTCCTGTTTAATCAACTTCTAGTATTTTGTCCCACTCCTCTGGGTTCAAAGTTATAATCTTTCTCTTCAGATTTACAAACTGCTCTGTATTCTTAGGATTCGACGCTCTGTTCTTCTCTATCTCCTTCTTCAGTCATTCTTCTCGCCTTGAATCCATCCGCTTGTCAATGCTTTCCATACAGCATCTGCCTCCTTATCCTCTTCATCGTATATCAATCGTTTTTTTTCATCGAGCACCCAGGCGCCTCCTTGCACTCAGAGGAGACCCAAGATCTCTGATCGTCCCACCCTTTTTGCCTTCCATCCTCCCTCTCCCCTATCAACTCCTCCTTTTTCTGCCTGTTTACCTTCTTGCTTTTTCTTCCCCCTCTATTCCTGCGAACCCCATGTTTGAAAATAGTGTTTTCCCCTTTAATGTTGTCTGCTTCCGTAGTAAATCATTTGCCTCGATTATTACTGCTGATATCCCCAAAACGTAACAAAAAAAAAACCTCTTCAAATGTTGCCGCCAATCCATATTGTGCTTCCCTTCAAAAATAGCAACTTGATTGCTGCAAAACACCTTTGAACCTTTTCTATGGTTGTTGTGAGCTTGAAGGTGAGGTAAAGTCCTGTCATGAAGGATGAGAACAAATTCCCATAATCTTTGTATAGGAAGAAACGATACCATACAGGTGCAGGGAGGAGTGCTCTATAAAGTAGCAAAATATATTTCAACCACCGTCAATAAATGACCTTGTTGGCGGTAAGGCCGTCCTTCATAGTTTTTCAGAGAAACAGAAAAATAGCAATCCTTTTCCCACATTCTACATATCCTGAAAGCTTGGCAGTCTAAGAAACTGTGTCTCAAACTGGTAGCCTGTCAAAAACTTGGCAGCATCTCCATGAAAGCCACATCTGATATACATTTCTACCAGCATGTTTTCCACAAGGAACTCCCCTTTCAAATCCCCTTTGAATTATTTTAGCATGCATTTCATGTCCTGTTTCCAAACCTCCTGCAATGCTACAAGTTTTCAAGTTGTAAAGATAAATGAAAGCATCTGGACGTACCTCTTCATCAGTCCCGTGTTCAGCATATCTTTTTGGTGGATTCCACATCTCGGATGCGCAGCAGTACGACACTGAGAAAATAACATAGCTCTCCCAAATCCTTCATTTAAAATTAAATATTGAGGAGACCCTTCCATTGTCAATATCTATCTCACTATCACCCATAATGATAGAAACATCCATATATATAGGAATGGCCACAATACCTACATTACTTTCTCATACATAAAGTGAGTGATTAGCTTGTGCTCTCTAAAATCAAAAATTGAGAAGGTATTCTGAAATCTTATCATGCCATGCCTTTGGTGCTTGCTTCAGCCCCTGCATGGCCTTATGAAACTTGCATACATAATTTGGATGACTCTCATCCACATAACTAGGTGACTATTCAACATAAACTTCCTCTTGCAACTCCCTCGGCAAGAAGGGATTCTTAACATTCATTTGAAACATGATCCAACCTTTTGATGCACCCATTGCTATGGCAACCCTTATATTGTTATTTTAGCCATTGGAGCAAAAAATTTCATCATAATCAATACCATGATTATGTGAATATCCTTTTATAACCAGTCATGCCATGCCTTGAGTGCTTGCTTTAGCCCATGCAAGGCCTTATGAAGCTTGCATACATAATCTAGATGACTCGCATCCACATAACCAGGTGACTATTCAACATAAATTTCCTCTTGCAACTCCATCTACAAGAAGGGATTCTTAATATTCATTTGATACATGATCCAACCTTTTGATGCACCCATTGCTATCACAACCCTTATATTGTGATTTTAGCCACCATTGGAGCATAAGTCATGTCATAATCAATACCATGATTCTACCCATATCCTTTTTCAACCAATCATACCTTATAGCAATAATAGATCCATCTACTTATGCTTGACCTTGTAAAACCATTTGTAGACAATAGGTTTCTTGCCTTTAAGTAAAGGCACCAATTCCCATGTGTCATTATCCTTAAGTGTAGCTATTTATTTATTCATAGCATGATTCCAATACTTACTATTCACTACACATTCTCAAAACCAATGGGTTTAACATCATGCACAACCTTAGCCATGCATGCAAAGTGATGCACTATATAGCATATGTAAAGTGCTACATTGGATTTTATATCCTACTTGACCTATGTGGACTTTGATCACTACCACGTGCTTTAGCATCCTCTTATTCCTTATTTACAACACACGTTTTAATAGACAAAATTCAAAACTCCTCATCCAAGCTTTGCTCAAAGCCATCTGAATCAACATCAACATGAAAGAAACTTGTTCATATATCTATTATAATAGGCGAGTCTCCAAATTTCTCTTTATCTTTTCTTGACATCTTTGATGTATTTGGTAGAGTAACGTGGTCAATCTAGCACTCCAAGTTTTATCAATAGAACCATAACTAGGAGACGCTTGTGGTTCACTCAATGTCTCTGACTACTTACCCATTTTGTACCTTGATGTACTCTCATGCTCATGAGTCCCAAGTGCATTCTAAGAACTACTATACTAGCTACTCATTTCATAAAAAACAATCTCCTTGCTAACTCTTAGCTCATGTGTCACATTAAAGGCATACTGTAATCATAAAAATTTAGAGTGAGAATCATAGTGAAGGCCCACTTTGAATAAACATTTACTAACAACTAAGACTAAAATTTAAAAAGAAACATATTAAATATAAGGCTAAAGTTTGATAAAATACTAGTCTCTTGGTTTAAAAAAATAGTAATATTTAAGTTCTATGGCATATTTAGATATGATTATCTTTTAATATATGCATATTTAGAGACAACCATGTCTAATATAAGTTTCAGATATTTGTACAAGTTAAAACTTTTTATTTGGGAGTATACTCAAATTCCAAATGGATTAAAAGATATCCTACTAGGGAATTAGGTGTTTGTATAGGTTGAAATTTACAAATTTCACCAAGTCTGGGTTAACTGCGAGACCCACTTTCAAAATAAATAACTTTATTTGTAGATAGAATCGGGTCATGATTTGATCACTAGACAGTTGTAGACAAGAAAAAGGTGTAGAATTCATGTCTTTATGATGGATTACCAAATCTGAAGGTAAGGTCATAAAAAATGGGGCTCAAAGTTGGCTACTACACAATTCTCTACATACTGGTGTGAAATTTGCATTCACGGTCACTTTAGGACTCAAATAAATCGCTAAATATTCAAACTTTGTAAAATATGTGTCTAATAACAATTGTAGATATTTCAAAAAAGTGTACAATGCTCGTGTAAATAAAGACAAAGTGTACTTAAATCATAACACTGATACATGAAATAAATACATGATTGCATAATGAAAGTGATCGGTACAATCATGGCAAGATACTACTACTACATGGAAAATGTCTACATAGATCACGTGATCAAAAAAGAAGGGTATGTGAGCTCCAAGCATCCAAGGGCAAGCTATAGATCATCGCTATCCGAAACCTCGTCTTGCCGCAAAGGAGCATTGAACGGACTCTGCAAAAAAAGAAACAACTACACATCAGTCCACCATACAATAATGCATTCTAATTAAACATGGTAACTATGGACAAGAAAGATGAGTGACTTATAGGGCCACCGCGTCCATACAATCCGTCGATCAATACAACCAGACCGTGCCTCTTTGCATATCGAGTCTCAAGGCCGGTGGGATCGCAATTTGTAATGGAGTGCTACAAAGAAAAAAAAATACAATTGTTAGAAACACGATTGTCAATACAAAGGATATTGCAAAAAAATAAGTAAGCAAAACAAAAGAAAAACTTACAAAGTCCTCCAGATATGTCCTATGGCCATCACTCCCAAGATGATGGACTACTGCAGCCTTCTAGTTGTGCCTTCGCTGCCTTGCGTTGCTGTCTCTAACATCCTGGAGAATCTGTAGCCTCCTCCCTGAGTCGATGCCAATCATCCATGTCTAGCCACTCAGGCTTTAAAGCCCCACTCTTGAGTGCCTTGCGTACGGCCGATCGTCTGTGTGACATATATGTACACATGCACTCCATCATCCAGCTCGTAGAAAACCTATCTGCTGTGGCTGTTACCGGAAACTCCTCATGCAAGGATGCTACTATGTAGTCCTTGCTCCCCTCTAGTATGTTCTTCCAATGATCCAAGAAGTTGTGCCGAAAAACTTGTTGGCACAACTCTCTCATGAGAGCCATCACCTTTCTCCCCTCATCATTTATGATGATGGCTCCTGACCTATCATCTACAAGGTAGGCAAACCCCTCTGGGGTATACCTAAGATGGGTCCTCTCCCACCTGCAACCACACTCCTGGGCATATCCAGGATACCCATGTACATCTGGTATACCAACCGGGGTAGTATCTTTCAGAGTAGCACGCATAGGGGTGCCACCTACGGACGACTGAGCAAAAGCTAGAGTGAGTGGAGTAGACATCCCCACAGGTGTGGCAAATCTCGGAGGTGACGCAATTGTTGCAAAACAACGAGATGGAGATACCGCACCCATGCCTCCACACCAACCACCTGAGCCATGCTCCACAAGAGTGAGAAGTAGCACTATATCCTGAGCTGACCACGGGCTCACTGCATTCGGATCTCTGCAGCATCCCCTTGAACCACTCCCTTCGTCTGGCCCAAGTCTAGACCGTCGATCTCATCTGCTCGAAACTGAAGCATCAGATTGTATCAAAGTAGATCTAATAGAGCAGCATGACGGTGTCCGAGACAGCTCCTTGTCTGCCATGTCTCTGAATCTTGCCATCTAATTTAGAGACATACGTATGAAGATCTCCTGCAGCTCCTCATCGCTCATCCCTCGACTCATCCTGATGATCTAAATATCCACAAAGGTCACCTACAAGACAAAAAATGATGTTAGCATAATCAATTTATATCAAATAAAGCACGCTAATATAAATCTTTAAAAAATGATCTTACTTCAAATGCATATCTTATGTACTCTTATAAGCGATTTGTCAACGAATTGAGTAGGTGGATGCTCCAAGTATGAAGTATCCTATGGTCCCATGCCAATCTCCTGACACAACTCCGCATACACTGGAAGGTTGATACGCATGTCACCACAAAAGGATGAGTCCATCTCGTTCTCAAAGAATTCTTGAACTCCTGTATTTCCATCATTGTTACCTGATACTGGCTCCTCTACATGCTCCAAGCTTTCCGTAGCCTCCACCCCTTGCAATATCAATCCCTCTATTTGCATATTGTCTTCATCTATGCTCAGAACATCGCTTTGATCATATAATCTCTCACTTTGGGGAGCTGAAGGTATAACATACCACCATCGAGGTTGTCGGGGGTTTGGATAGAAGATTACATATTCACAATCATGTACAAGAGAGATATAACTATTGTGACATGTACCATGTCGTAATACAATTAAAAAACAAATGAATTCATGCACCTGTTCACAATGGGCTGACAATACAAAGGTGTCGCGCAAATCCGTCCATTTTTTTTTGGAATCTACTTCAAGAAATCCAGATGGACCTTGTCAAACTATTGCTCCAGCTCCTTCAAGTACCACTTTGAACCACTGCACATCGAATAGGATCATGAAGAAGCTACGGTAATCCACCATAACAATACTTTGCAAGTTCCCAAAATACTCAATCTCATCTATAACCGTGTTTGGATCCATTGCTTCTCGTCGGCTCTCTTCCTCAAGCCTTGCCATGATACCACAACGACTACACTCTAGATAGCAAAATACGTAGGCCACTTACAATCCATTTGTAGTACAAACCTGACATATCTTATGCCAATCATGGGATTTTAGCCCTAATAATTGGTCGTGTTTAGAAAATGAAAACCGACCATTTTCATCTCGTACCAATTTTGGGCATTCATACGTGTCGGAGGTCGTCTAAGAAAACCTTTGCTGAGTTCATGAACCTCTGGCAAGAAAGCGGCATGTCCTTGATATACCAAGTTCTTCATGGTTCGTGACCTTCGGGAGTCTAACTGTGGCATGCACAATGAACATGCATGATAACATGAGGTAACTAGACTTGTCCCAATACCTCTATCCAATGAATACAAACTTGAACGAGCTATGATAGATATTACCAACGAGAACGGAAGCCTATTTACCTGAGCACTCTTCGAATCCTAGAAAGTCATGCATCGTCAACATGAGAATGGCTCCAATATTGGCGAATCATCGACCATCACGCTTGCTCATATCTTGCATGGTGACCCCCTCGTCCCACAAAATCTTAAGCTCATCGACTAATGGACGAAGATACACGTCCATATTTTTGACTTTGTAGTGGCCGAGAACAAGTAAGTTAAGGATGAGATGTTTTTTCTTCGTAGAAAGCCATGGAGAGATATTGTAGTTGACAAGGACTATAGGCCACACACTGTAAGAAGTTGAGCGCAGACCGAATGGGTTCACGCCATCCATTGCAAGACCGAGCCGAAGATTCCTTGGCTCTCGGGCAAAGCCTGGGAAGGTAGAGTCAATGTAGCTCCATGCACGTGAATCCGCTGATATTCGTTGAACTCCATCTGTGGACCTATTTTGCGCATGCCACATTGTCAAGCTTGCCATGCGGGACGTACGAAACATATGGTTTATGCGGGGGATAAGCAAAAAGTGTCTAATAACTTTTTGAGGGATGGTTTGCCCTTGCAAGTCCTGTCGATACTTGTGAGAACCACACTTTTGACATGTCTCCATAGTCTCGTATTCTCCTCAAAATAGTATGCAATCATTGATACATACATGGATGCTATTGTAGTTCATGCCAAGCTTTCGTAAAACATATCGTGCATCATCAAGAGATTTAAGAATGGTATTTGCAAGTGGTAATATATGATACTTCAATAACCTAAAAAAATTCATAAAATACATTGAAAAAGCACAAATTTTTTTAATGATAGTGCCAAAAAAAAAATCAACGAAGCGTGCATACAAGGTACTTGATCAACTCGATCACACTTGCATCACTCCACCCGTATTTTTCTTACACATTTAGGAGTGCAAGCAGTGTCTTTAGGCGAGATACTCGGCACCCATCATATAATGATATGGATGCTTCCTTTCTAAGCGAATCAGAATTCTCGACATCCATGGGCATCAATGCATCGATCATTGCCTCCATCTCAGGCTCTAAGGTTATAGGTAAGTCTCGAAGGCTGCTTGTCTCCTCTTGTATTGATGGTATAGATTGGGTAGTACCTTCCAAGTGGTGGATTGGCTCAAGCGCTCCATCCATTGCATGCCCACGAACTCTTCTAATTGGCCACAAAGGGTGTACTCCTCCTTCGGATGAGACATTATCTCCCTAGATAGAAAATTTGCCAGCCATACCCAATCTTTTTGTATATTGTATTCAATTAGCTTGCGAATACAATGCATGATTGATATAAACTTTTCTTACTATTTGCTCAAAATCTAAGATCGCCTGATCAATGATCTCAGATTGAAACTCGTCGAAGCATCGTACGTGTTCTATAGACAATGGATGTTTTCGTCTAATTGCTAGCTTACATTGAGAGCAAGGACATGGGACACACTGATTAAGATATGCCTCGCGATCTTGAACATTACGACCTTCATCATTTCCATTTTGTCTATGTTATGACAAACAATCTGTTTTTGTTATCATTCTTTTTTTCTTTCTTAAATTGTTTGAGAAGGGATTCCTTCTCTTGTAACTCAATAAAAATTAACGTATGTAAAGTCTCCACCCACCCACAAATTAACGTATGTAAGTGTTTCCCGTCTTGTGGTATTGCATCGGACCTCACCGAACCTTTCCACCACTCTCTCTTTGTTTTTTATCCATTCATTCTCTCCTCTCCTTCCATCACTCTCTCTTTTTCTCTTTCTTTATTATGTTGTATGTTTATTCCCTCTCTCTCATTCCTTCTTCCTTTTTCTCTTCCTCCCCCTCTCTCATTTCCTTTAACAAAACATATATCTCTCTCCATTACCAATTTCCTTTAACAAAACATCTCTCTCTCTCTACCACTACCACTACAATAAACAAGAAAAGAAGAAGAAGAAGAAAAAAAAAAACAACTACTACTACTACTACTACTACTACTACTACTACTACTACTACTACTACTACTACTACTACTACTACTACTACTACTACTACTACTACTACTACTACTACTACTACTACTACTACTACTACTACTACTACTACTACTACTACTACTACTACTACTACTACTACTACTACTACTACTACTACTACTACTACTACTACTACTACTACTACTACTACTACTACTACTACTACTACTACTACTACTACTACTACTACTACTACTACTACTACTACTACTACTACTACTACTACTACTACTACTAAGAAAAGAAGAAAAAACTACTACTACCACTACAACAACAACAACAAAAAATAAGAAAACTAAACAACAATAAATAAGAAAATAAAAAAAACTATTACAACAACAATAACAACAACAACAACAATAACAACAAACAAGAAAACCACTACTACTACTACAACCACGACTACGACGATTATGACTATGTGTACTACTAGGACTACGACTACGACAAACCACTACAACTACCACTACCACTATAATAAACAAGAAAAGAAGAAAAAAAACAACAACAACAACAACTACTACTACTATAATAACAACAAAAAAGAAAAGAAGAAAAAACTACTACTACTACTTCAAAGAAAAAACTACTACTATTACTTCTACAACAATAACAACAATAAACAAGAAAGTTAAACAATAATAAACAAGAAAAGAAAAAATACTACTACTACTACAACAAACAAGAAAACTACTATTACTACTACTACAATCATAACTACGACGACTATGACCATCACTACAACTACCATAATAACTCTCTCTCTCTCTACTACTACCACTACCACTATTGCTACCACTACAATAAAGAAGAATAGAAGAAAAATCAACAACAACAACAACTACCACTACTATTACTATTACAACAATAACAAACAAGAAAAGAAGAAAAAACTTCTACTATTACCACTACTACAACAACAAAAAACAAGAAAACTAAACAGCAATAAATAAGAAAAGAAAAAAAACTACTACTACAACAACAATAACAAACAAGAAAACCACCACTACTGCTACTGCTACCATGACTACGGTGACTACAACTACAACTACCACAACAACAAACCACTACCACCACAATAAACAAGAAAAGAAGAAAAAACAATAACAACAAGAACAACAACAACTACTGCTACTACTACTACTACAACAACAATAAACAAGAAAACTAAACAACAATAAACAAGAAAAGAAAAAAAACTACTACTATAATAACAACAAACAAGAAAAATACTAATACTACTACTAGTACTACTAATACAATCACGACTACGACGACTACAACCACAACTACCACTACCACAACAACAAATTTGTCTGAGCACCGTCACTATTAGCGTTGCATAGCGATGCAAATAGCGACACCGCTTTTTTGCGTTAGAAAGCGCCGTCACTATGCCTTCGTATCCTTGTAGTGGATTCTTGTGAATCCGTTCTTTTCTTATGTTAAGGATAGGATTTAATCCTTATTCTTTGAACATGAATAGCTTGATTAGCTTAAGGTCTTCCATCCACTTGATTCTTTTAAGGTTGTTTAAAGGTAGACAAGCCGATCAGCATAGATGAAGCAATAGACTCTACTTTATGTCCACCAATGATCTCAATACAACAACGAAGGATTATACATAAGCTCCAATATCCTCATGAAGCAACCTACTAATCAAAGTCAAAGGAATGTATTGTTGAGGTAAAGGACATTACTTAAAATACCAATTTTTTTTTACTAATCTTCATTACTCTTAAAGAGATTCCATCGGTAGTTAGACAATGAATCATTTTTGCATCAAACATTTCTTTAAATAAGGTTACAAACAAATATTTGTATACATTGATTCCATTTTTCTCTGATATCATGTGTAACATGTCCACTTGAGACATCCTTAGCGGAAAAATTTTGTGGTCCATTGAGATGGTTTTCTAGGCCGCACCACTGGATGCTCTTTCAAATAACACGAGATTTACTACCCAGACTCTCTCGAGCCCACTTCACAACAACAAAAGGTTTTTACTATTCCCATGAGAATCAACTTGAATTTTGATTTCTAAGTAGACTAAAGTCTCCTATTTGGGATTACTAGTGTCATTATTTGGCAAACTTCTTGTGCTAGATTGCTTGAACCAAGGCAAACACATATCACACTTAGTTCTAGGAGAGTGAGAAATGAGGGAGTTGACCTCTCCAGTCCCAACGTAAAGTCTCACTCTATTCCCCTTAAATGATATGGATTCTAAATTCTAATTGATTTTGTGGATCAATATTTTTTATATTTTAACGCATCAAGTGTATAAAGAAGCTCTTGATTTACAGAGACTATCTTGCCTATTAGGAAGGACTATTTAGGAATCATGCCCTTGCGCCTCACTCAGTTGGGTAGTTCTAGGTATCTACTTACGTAACACATTTAAGTTGTACACATAAAATTGGCTTCCTTAACTAATCCTTTTAATCATAGTATTCATTCCCAATATGTCCAATTCTTTTTAGATTTATCTAACCCCTTTCTATCACTTGGCTTGATTTTTGGGTCATTAGAAAATATTTTTAGTTCTTTGTAATCCTTCTTTCTCACTTGGCCTAGATTTTCGATCTTTATGGAAATATTTTTGCTATTTATGATTCTCAATATATGAGGAGGGCTTGGCCATGCGACCAAGAAGATTTGATTGAGTTAAAGGTTCCAAAAAAATTTATCATTAATTTTTTTGTATTGTAAAATTTAGCTTAAACTTTATTTTCTAGAATCTTGCCAAGATAAAGGATTGAGAGTTTTACGGTTAATAATAAATTAGAATGAGCTTAATGGGACCTAAATGTAAATGGTTTTGGCTTTTGTGTTCCCCTTGGATTATGAGTTATCTATAAAAATTTGAGACCTTAGCTTGGGCATATAGACATCCACCTTATCAAGTATTCAAGGTGAAGAATATTCTACTTTTAATTAGATTTTGTGCCCATGTTTTAGCTAAGAATGTAATCTTGTTTTGCCACTTAGTAATTAGATTTTTAGTCCATGCTTGGCTATGGAAACATCCATCATGGCATGTATTGAAGTTGAATAATAGACATTGAGAATTTTAAGTTCGCCCATTGAATCATTAGTAAAGTATAGTTCAAAACTCTATTTTTTCAACCTTCTCAAGAGAAAGGGTTAATTATAAGTTTATGATCGGTTAGTGAGCTTAGTGGGACAGAGTTTACCTTTTGTTTTTTTCTTTCAGAAATATGAGACAAAAATTTTGAACCTCTTCGTGTAAGAATTTATGCATATGATACATAAATCAACCTCCTCATTATAAAAATATGATACAAAGTGATTGGTAACTTAACTATGTTTTTTGTATATTAGTATGGTGTACACATCAATATGATTACATCTTTTCAAATCGATAAGATTCCCTTTGATATATAAAAAGGAAGGTTGTTCTCCACCCTGTATACTGATAAATGTAATAAGAGTTTAAAATCATTAATCTGTTAAGATTTTTTAAAAAGTCATTCGGGTATGGTATAACTATCACTTTGATAACAAAGAAGTTTGATGTAATAACTTACTTTAAATTGCATTTCTTAAAATATTTTAGGGTATACTTTGATATCATTTTGTTGTCACCTTCCAGTTTGACATCATAAAAATTACTCTACCACTATAATTGGAATCTTATCAAGCCATGTGCTTAGAACTAGGTGTACTTTAACTTGATTCATGTCAAGTCTCCTTAGAATAGGATACACTTTTATGTGTATTGAAAAATACTCAAGTAAAACATTTATGAAATTTTGTTCTCTTTCAACATTTTATTGAGCTTAGGATTAGGATTCTCTATATGTTCTAAAGCTAACCTCAATCTCATAAAGGATGTCATTCAGCCTATCCACAAGGCTATTCCCAACTTGAAAAGAGTTTAATTGTATTATTGAGCTTTATCCATGCTGCTGCCAAGTATTTCCTACTACATTACTATTAACAACCCATCATTTTAATCCAAGCATAGAGGCATAGGGCATGGTCTTTGTATTACAACTCTTCAATATGGAATCAACAACTCAACATGGCCATGAAGTAATAAATTCATGGCAATGCTATATAAATATAAGTTAGTCTCTAGGCACCCATACACATTATCAATGTATATGTCAGAGAGAGAACCAGGGAGAGAGAAAGAGGAGAGAGAAGACTGCAGAGGAGAGAGAAAGACTGCAGGAAGAGAGAGAATAAGAGTGGCGAGGAGAGAGAAAGACTAGATTTAGAGAGAGAAAGACAAGAAAGAAGGGAAAGCCATAGAAGCTGTGAGCCAGAAGGGAGAGAAAGTCTGTAATTGTATTAATGTGTCAAAAAGATGTGAAAAATTACATCTTCTCTCCTTTTATACCAATGTCAGTGTGACATGGCATAATATCAACATTATTAACACTTATTTGTTATTCCCAGCTTCTTACAATCCATCCCTTCCCAAAAGTTTTTGTCCTAAAAAACAAACCTAGAAATAACTAGAAAGGAGATGGATAGAACAAAGTACTACTCTGTTTTACAGCTTTACAAATGGGAAATGAATGAAGAATGACCATTACAAGAGCTGAATTTGAAGAACTGAAGTAAGGCCCAACTATTTACATGATTTGAAATACTTCAGAAGCAAATGGAGCCATAAAGTCTTCAACAAATAGTCCCAAAACAAAGTAGACAGCTTGCTGAATAAACAGTCCCTGCTGGACCAAATCTGCCATAACTTTTGATAGAAGTGTCCAAATGAGATGTACCATATATCAAAACGAAGCTCTTGAAGAGTACTTTAAGCCCATATAGATAGCTTAATTCTGAAAATTAGGTACGATAAAAACTATTCTAAAATAGCGTGCTGTCCTGAACCAGTCTGCATCAATACTAGCTTCATAAGCAAAAGGCTTCAGCCCCACCAATGTCTCCCTCAAGTATGGATACTCATCCAATATAGAATCAGGTCTCCAAGAAGCCTCTTCAGATGGTAAACCTCTCCATTTAATCAAATATTCCACAATAGAACGTGATCGAAGCTTCTTTTCGCGCTGACCTATAACAGCCTTTGGGATGTACTGAACAAGACCATCTTCATCAATAGGTGGTAGCTCATCAACTATATACACTGGATCACCATAATAGGGCTTGAGCTGACTAACATGGAAGACGTTATGAATCTTTGTAGAAGAGGGAAGCTCTAGTTTGTATGCCAAATCTCCAATCTGCTTAAGGATCCTGTAAGGGCCATAAAACCTGTGGGCAAGCTTATTACTAGATCTATCTTTTAACGTAGAGTACTTGGATTTGGGCACCTTCAACAAAACCAGCTCTCCTTCTTGGAACTCTAAAGGCCTCCTCTTCTCATCAGCATACATCTTCATTTGATCTTGAGCCTTCCTTAGATTTACCTTACATTGCTGAAGAAGGGTCTGCATTCTTTCCAACTCCTCCCATGATGATTGATCTTTTCATTAAAGATGACTGTGGGTAAGGGCACCTTGTAACCATACAAAGCCTCAAAGAGTGAAACTCCTATGCTCGCATGAGTGGAATTGTTGTAAACAAACTCAGCTAGGTGTAACCAAGAATCCCATGAGGTTTGGATATCATAGCAAAAATGGTGAAGATAAGTCTCCAACCATTTATTAACTCTCTCTGTCTGTCCATCAGTTTGAGGATGATAAGCCATAGATGGAGCCAACTTAGTGCCCATAGATGAAAATACCGCTTGCCAGAAGTTACTCATAAACTTTGAGTCCCTATCATGGACAATCACCTGCGGTAATCCATGTAGTCTAAAAATATGCTCCATAAACTGGTTGGCCACTTGAGAAGCAGTAAACTGAATTTTTGTAGGGATAAAATGAGCTGCTTTGGTGAGTCTGTCAACCACCACATAAATACTATTCCACCCCTTCTTAGTAGTAGGTAAGCCAGTGATAAAGTCCATAGTAATATGAGTCCATTTACCCGTAGGAATAGGCAATGGCTGTAACAAGCCTCCTGGCTTATGGGTGCTATCTTTATTTTGCTGACAAGGCATACACTTCATAATGAAGTCCTTGACATCTTTCCACAGTCCTTTCCAATAAAAGTTTTTGCTGATCTTGTCATAAGTCTTGAAAACTCCCAAGTGTCCAGCTAAAGGCGAATAATATAACTCCTCCATAATTTTCCGCTTAAAAGAAGAAGTAGAGGGAATAACAATCTTGCCTTTCCACCAAATAAGACCATTTTTAAGCTGGTAATGCGAGTTTTCTTCCATAAGACCTTGCTGTAATTTGTGAAAGATTGGCTGAATTCCTCATCTAAAAGATAGGCCTCCTGTAGTTCTTCAATCCAATCATTATGTAGTTTTGTATGGCTGACACTTTGCAGGCCCACATACGAGAAAGAGAATCAGCCACTATGTTATCTTTGCCCCTTGTATGAGTGATGTCAAATTCATAATTCTATAATGTAGCTACCCATCGACGTTGCTTTGGAGTGAGATTTGACTAAGTAAGGAAATACTTGAGTACCCAGTGATCACTATGTACTCTGAATCGGCTGCCATATAAGTAATGGTGCCATTTCTTGATTGCATGCAGGATAGCCAACATCTCCTGGTCATAAACATTCATGGCCATCTCCTTATCTGTAAGCTTACGGCTCTCAAATGCAATTACTCAATGCTCCTGAAGCAAAACAGCCCCAATGCCACGGCCACTAGCATCACACTGTATAGTAAACTCTTTGGAGAAATTCGGGCATACTAAGATAGGAGTAGAAGTAAGTAGTTTCTTTAACTGGTTGAAGCTGCTATCTGCAAGAGCATCCCAAAATAAAGCCTCCTTCTTCAACCTGTTAGTCAAAGGAGCTGCAATTGCCGCATAAATCGGCGATAGAATGAAGATAAACCAAGAAATCCTCTAAGAGAGGTAGTAGTAGTAGGCGTTGGCCAATCTCTTATGCATTGCGCCTTCTTGGGATCAGCCTGTATTCCTTTTTCACTGACTATATATCCCAAGTATTCCACTTCAGTCTGCATGAAAGAGCACTTCTTCTCCTTAGCAAAAAGCCTATGATGTCTCAACACATCAAAAACCTTCCTCATATATGCCAAGTGATCCTGTAAAGTCTTGCTATAAATCAAAATGTCATCAAAGAACACCAAGACAAACTGAAAGAGGAAAGGTTGCAAGATCTTATTCATCAGGCTTTGAAAGGTAGCTAGAGCGTTTGTAAGCCCAAATGGCATCACCAAGAAATGATATAGCCCACGATCAGTCCTAAAAGCAGTCTTGGCTTCATCACCCTCTCGCATACGAATCTGATGATACCCTGATCTCAAATCAATCTTTGTGAAGAATTGAGTCCCCTTAAGCTCATCAAGCAAATCATCAATCCTGGGTATAGGATACCTGTTCTTCACTGTTATCTTATTGAGATCCCTGTAGTCAATGCACATTCTGAAAGATCCATCTTTCTTTTTGACTAACAGGACTGGAGATGCATAAGATGAAGAACTTGGTTCAATGAATCCCATTTCAAGAAGCTCTTTGATTTGCTTGGCTACTTCCTCTCGTTCACATCTTGATAATCTGTAAGGTGGCTTATTGATTGTCTTTGAGTTGGGTTCCAAATCAATGGGGTGATCCACCGCTCTCTTAGGAGGCAATGAAGTAGGTACTTCAGACAAATCTCTATACTCCTCAAGAAGAGCTATCAAGGCTGGATGGTTTGCTAAATTATTGGGCTGATCCTGTGTTTCCTTGTTCAAATGCAAAAAAAATATTTGTGAGCGCTTCTTGTACTCTCTCTTGAGTTGTTGAATGGTGATAAGCTGAAAATCAGATCTACTAGGAATTCCCTGTAAATGGATGAGCTACCCATTGGAGATAAACTCCATATATAACTGTGAGAAATCCATAGTGATCCTTCCTAATGTCATCAACCAATCACAACCAAGTACAATATCTATGGGCCCCATTTCCAGAGTGATCAGGTTTACTTTGGCTTCAAAATTTTCAGTCAACTGCAAAGAAACCTGTGGGCAAATCTGTGTGCTGATTTCCTCTTCACCATTAGCCGCTTGTACTCTAATGGGCTGCTGTAAGTCTGTGGGAACACAATTCAACTTGTCCATGATGGACTTATTGACAAAACTGTGAGTACTGCCACTGTCTATCAGGATGAACACTGGCTTTCCACATATGCTTCCCTTCATACAAAGTGTATTAGGGCTCTTAGATCCCATCCAAGCATCCATAGAGATAGAACAATTAGTGGCAGCAAGCGACTCATCACAAGATCCACCAGGGTCAAACGGAACATCTCCACCTGGATCAAAAGGAAAAGAGTCGGCTGGATCATAAAAGTACTCCTGTCCAACGTTCTCCCCAAAATCTTCATTTTCAGCATCGATTGCCACTGCATTAGCTTCATCTATGTCATCTTCAAAGTCCTAAAAAACTAGCATACTCTGAAGCTTTGGCTTGACATTTTTGTATACACACTTTGAAGCATGATCAGGTGTATACTTTTCTCCACACTTGAAACATAAGCCCTTGTCCTTCCTTTCCTTGTAAAGATCCATGGGAATAGATTTGGGATTTGTATTAGTTGAAGTGGACTTAGGCTTGTTGTCAACCTATTTAAATTCAACCTTTGGACTGTTTTCTATCCTGAAATTAATTTGAGACCTAGAAGCATTGAATGGAGGATAAGTTGGTACCCGTAAGCTCCCATTAGGCGCATGATTGCTGCCATAAATGTTACCAACTTGTCCCTACTTTAAAATAGTCCTTGGCTGTCCATAACTTAGCTGAAATGAAGACTCTTTCCTATACTTTCTTCCATAGCACTCCGCAAGCTCAATAGCTTTGAAAAGTGAAGTAGGATTTTGTGCCATAACATCAGCTGACAAAGATGGCTCCAAACCATACATAAACTTGTGAAGCTTGGCCTTATCTCACTGATGCTTTCCACATACATGGTCAAGTTGAGGAATTGGTTTGTATACTCTCTTACACTTAGGCCCCTTTGTTCCAAACCATACCATCTCCGTGCTAGCTTCTCTTTCTCAAGAGGCGAAACAAAAACTTCAGCCATAAGTGCCTTGAAAGCTTCCCAATTCTCAATAAGTACATTCTCTTTCTTGATATACCTCCACCAAGTATGGGCAAATCCTTCTAGATGCAAAGAAGCAAAGTGAATCTTCATATCATCAGTTTTAGGGTATATATCAAAGTAGGACTCCATCTTAGAGGTCCATTCCTCTAAGTCTGATGGTGAAGATGACTGGCCATTAAATTTGGCTAAAGCAATTTTGTCCTTGAACTCTCTTTCATGAAAGGGTTGCTGTCCCAAAATTGGCTGATCAGGATTACCAAGTACAGAACCTCCAAATTGAGACTGAAATCTTCCAACAGGTGACTGAGAATTACTATGTAATCTTCCTGTCGGTAAAATACTAAGTAATTCACCATGGGGAGCCTTGGTGCTATTCCAAAAGAAGAAGGATGGAACCCTCTGTCTTTGCATTGATTATTGTGGGCTAAACCAAGTGACAATCAATAACAAATATCCAATTTCAAGGATAGATGAATTACTTGACTATCTTCAAGGTGCAAAGATCTTCTCAAATATTAATCAATGTTCATATTATTATCAAATAAAGAAAGAGGAAGACATTCCAAAATTTGTATGTAACATAAGGTATGACCATTATGAATTCATTGTGATATATTTTGAATTAACCAATACACCCACAACATTAAACACACTCATACAAGACATCTTGCCCTATCTTGATGAATTTTTTATTGTCTGCTCGGATGGCATCCTGACCTACTCGAAGAAGGATGAAGATCATGAATCACAACTTTGACTTGTCCTTGAAACAATGAGGAGGACAAGCTTTATGCCATGAAGAAGAAATATACA
The DNA here is from genome assembly GCF_053477565.2 of Lygodium microphyllum. Classification (NCBI taxonomy): domain Eukaryota; kingdom Viridiplantae; phylum Streptophyta; class Polypodiopsida; order Schizaeales; family Lygodiaceae; genus Lygodium; species Lygodium microphyllum. The sequence goes on along the minus strand of NC_141147.1, from coordinate 79,713,060 downwards.
TTCTCTTGAGAGGCAGATTGAGTACCTTGGATTTATAGTCTCTGACAAGGGGATTCTAATAGACCTGTGAAGGTTAAAGATGTACAAGAATGGGCATTCCCAATGAAAGTTAAGGAAGTTTGAAGTTTTTTGGGCTTGAGAGATGGTATAGGATTTTTATCAAGGATTATGCCTTGATTGTTGCACCCTTAAAACTGATTTATTCAAGAAGTAAACAACCATTGTATGGAATCCTATTGAATAGTTTAGCTTTGAAAATCTTACATAGAGCTTGATCACAGTTCCTATTCTAAAACTACTTGACTTGAACCAATAATTTGAAGTTGTCACAAATGCAAGCTCTCTTAGATTGGGTTGTGTACTCATGCAAGAAGGCCATTTGATAGCCTATTCTTCTAGGAAGCTAAAGATTCATGAGAAGAATTATGCTACTCATGATCTGGAGCTACTTATTGTAATTCATACTCTCAAACTATGGAGACACTATTGACTTAGTAGCAAGTTTTTCTTAGTCATGGACCATAAAATTCTCAAATGGATCTTACTCAACCAGACCTAAACATGAGGCAATGATGATGGATTGAAGCCTTGGAGGAGTATGACTTCAAGATTAAGTATAGGCTAGGTGAAAACATGCTACTACAAATGCCCTAAATTGCAAAGCATTGCTCAATTCCCTTATCTCAAAAGAACCCTTGAAGGGAAGATATCTAACAACCATGCTATCAATGCGCCTAGTAATCCAATCATAGAAACAAATAAGGAGAAAGTACGCAAGGACCCAAGGTATCAAGAGATGATTAAAAAAGTACTATCTAAGGAGGTAGATCCTAAGTTCAAGTCAATTCTTTGAACTTCTCTATAAAAGATGAGGTTATGCATCCCAAGAAGCTAAGTCCTCAAGAATAAGATACTTTGGGAAGCCCAAGATTCTCCTTTCTCAAGATATTTGAGCTATGCAAAGACTCTCAACACTATAAGGAGAATCTTTCATTGGGAAAATATCAAAGGAGATACTTTTAAATGTCTTTGAATGCTTGAGTTGTCCCCCAAAATAGGTAAATGTTGAACATGTTAAGATTCTACGAAAGCTCTAGCCACTTAATATCACACAAATGAAGTGAGAATTTATCAACATGGATTTTGTAGTCAGGTTGCCCTGTGTCCAAGGAGGATATAATTCAATCCTAATCATTGTGGATATGCTAACCAAGTTGCTCACCTTATGCTAGTTAAAACCAACTAAAAGGCTTCAGATATTGTAAGGATCTTTGTGAAGAAAATATTTAGGCTACATGGATTGCCTAAAAGGATCATTAGCAATCATGATTCTCTCTTCACTTCTCATTTTTGGAAGAGTTTATTTGAGGTTATGGGTACCAAACTTTATTTCAACACTGCCTATCATCTTCGAATTGATGGATAGACTAAACGATTCAACTAACTCATTCAAGATATACTTAGATCTTACCACTACAGGGAGCCTAAGAGGTGGATACTATACCTATCTTTGTGTGGAGTTTTCTTACAATGCATCCTATCATCAAAGCATCCAGATAACCCCATTTCAAGCTTTGTATGGATACAAGAGTACATAGCCCTGCTAAACTTTTTTGACCCTACCCTAAAAATAAAAGCTTCAAAGAAGATATTGGAAGAGATGGATGAACAAGTTAAGGCTATTAGAGAAGATATGTAGGCTGCCAAGCATCAACGGAAAACATATGTTGATCAAGGAAGATAAGAATTGATCTTCAAGGAAAGAGACATGACTTTTATCCATAGTTTTCCTAACAAGATTTCTTTATCCTTGGGGAAATTCAAGGTGCTAAGACCAGGATATTGTGGACTATACAAAATTATTGAGAGTCTAGGACTCAATGATTACAAGTTACAACTTCCTTAACACTTGAAAGGTTACAATGTACTTTATGTTAGTCTTCTAAAAGGTTTGGTGCCCAATCTTGATCATGTTCTTGATGATCAACAAGTTGTGATACCAACCTAAGGATTCCTTAAGCCTAAAATTGACAACATACTTAATGTAAAGGAACGTACCCTCCAAAGCTAAACCAAGAGAGAATATCTCATCCAGTTGATAGACTATCCTCCTGAAGGGGATGCCACTTAGATGGGGAGGAGGATACTCTATGTAAACAATATCCCCAATTTCTTTTATAATAAAGGACTAAGACTGTAGAAAGTTGAACTAGTGTAGTAGAAGCATTAATAAGTCCTAATCCACGAGCTTTATGATTCCCCCTTTAGGCTAGAATCTACAATCCTAAGTTTCCTTGAGATGAGGACACCTCAATTCTTGTAAGGGGGAGAGGATGTAATATTCCCAAAAATATAAGAACAAGGATTATAGGTTGGGGGTAGGGGGAATTAACCTTAGCAGAAAAGAAAAAGAGAAAATAATCCATCAATTGGTTTTTTATGACTAAGCCACTGCATGAGATAGATCACAGTCATCATCATCAAATTCATCACCATCATCAACTCTTTTGGGCTGATACTATTGGCCTCACCCAGTCACAATGGGGTACTCTATGGGTTAGTGGAGTGAGATGCCTAGAGTCAAGTGGGAATGGTGGCTAAAGTCCTAAGGGCCGCGCTGAGAAGAGATCTTAAGGGTTCTTCTGGCTACCATCCTTGATAGCTTCTTGTAGGAGAAGAGAAAGAAGGGGGCCGAGATAAAAAGTAACTGAGTTTTTGCCCTCTTCTAACTCCTGATTCTCCAACTTTAGTCCTAGAACCCCTAAAAATTGCATGAAAAGGACTGATAACCTACTAAGTTAGCCATTTTAACTTCAAATATGTCTAAATCTCTAGCCATAGCTCCTGCTTGCTCCAAAAAGATAAAACTAACATGGTCCTTCGTGTTGTACCTATACCTATGGCTTGAGTAACTAGGGTTTTAGATTTGAGAAGGTAACTAGATCTAAAGGAAGAAGAGAGGGAAGAAGGATGAAAGACTGGTGCTTTGATACCAACTGTAAAAGGGGGGATCTAACAAGACCTAAGAAAGAGAAGAAAGAGTGTAGAAGAGAGAAAAAGAGAGTGATGAGGAGAAAGAAAGATTAGAATAAGAGATAGAAAGATAGAAAGAGAGTGGGAAGGATAGAAAGAGAGAAAGAAGAGGAAGGAAGCCATGGAAGTTGCGAAGGTGAGGAGAGAGTTTCTTGATTAATGCATGATAATTGACCTAACCCTCTTACACCTTAAATATCGTCAGGGTGATTGGTTTTTTTCCTTGATTTTTTTGTATGTCTCACTTGTTACAACATCATAATCTTTATTCAATTCAATTAACTTCCTAAGTGCATCAAGTTAAAATCATATGTACTACTACAGGCACAAGCAAATCTTTCTCAAGTAATATTTCTACACAAATAGGGAGGCAATCAGAGTAACATCTTAACTTAGTAGTAAAATTTTCCAACTTGGTCCTCTTAACTTAGTAGCAATATTTCTACACAAATAAAGAGGCAATCATAGAAACATCTTAACTTAGTAGCATTTCTTTCAAACTTGGTCCTCTTCCTAGTTTCTTGGATTTCTCCTAAATTTTCTTTGGATTTTTTAATAAGTCCCCTTTTTTATATCTAAATTTTGATTCATCTTTCTTTATTAGATCTTTCCTTAGTTATCATTAGTCTTTGCTCGCAATCTTGCTTGTAACCTTTAATAAAGGTTGATCTCTTGACCTTATTATGAGACTTGACTAACTAGAATTTTTCCTAATGTGTGAAACCTAAGTTGAAACTTGGAATCAAGACGTTTCCTTGGAAATTATTTGAGACAATAAGGCAAGTATTTTTTTTAGGAGATTTTGGATTTTTCTATTCTTCCCAAAGGAGGATTATATTGTCCTTTTGGTTATCACATGACCTAGGACTCATATTTTACTTCTCATGTTGATAAGTGAATTGATTAGAATATCCTAGGTTTAAAAATAGTTATATATTTGATCTAATAAATTTCAATGAGCTCCATACGCCATTATTTTGACTTAATTAATAATGTGGAATTATCTTTCTATAAAAAGAGTACTTCTAATTATCAATTTCGAATCACCTACTTTAATGATCTTAATTTACTTTAGTTGAGTTATAAATACCAAGAAAATTTATTTTTTATATTAATATAATTTATAAATACTAAGAAAATAATTTTCTACATTTATATATTATAAATACTAAAAAAAATTATTTTGATGTAATTTTTACTTTTCTCTATATTTAAATAATTTGTGAATGCTAAAAGAATTATTCTTGATGTAATTTTGTTTATGAGCAACTAAAGAAGAGTTTATTCAATGCATAATGATATCATGCAATTTATCCTATTGTTCATAATTTAAAAACATAAACTAATTGCTCCTACTTATTCTAATCATTTCTTTCCTATTGAATTCGCATATTTGTTAGACTTTAACTTCTTCACCAAATAGTAAAACTCTTTTATTTAGATTCTTATTCATGTATTAATAAATTATCATAAATTTACAGAAGATCCTAGTCTTGTGTTGAGTGTGATGGCATGGTGACCATGTCCATGACCATATTCATAGATCTTGCACTTCCTGCTCCATTTACACTTGTAGAGCTCTCTCTCCCTCTCCTCGATACATGCAAAGGTAATTATGCAATGTTCAATTTTGTGATCAATATGGCGAGTCACTAAGGAGTACCTTGTGACTTTTGGTGCATTTTCCATTGGTTGCTCTCACCTGTCCCAACCCTCATGTTGCCCTCAAAGATGGACAATAGTTGGACAATTTGGACAGCCATGGCCCTATAGCTTAAGCTCTCTTGAAGAACCTTCTATTTCTTGCCACGAGAGCCATTTGCTATAGCTCAAGACTCTTCTCCTCAAAGATTTCAAAGGATTGAAGACTTCCTTCTATCCATGGACTGAATTAGAGAAGAAGCATGGGTTCTATATTTGATTAATATTCCACCACTCCTTTACGCATGAGCTCCATCCTCCTGCTTGAGAGAGATCAGAGAATCAGCCCTCTCTTAGAATTGACTGAATCAAGGAATGTATTGGCCTACTTCTTCATCTACTCAATTCTTTATGGAAAACATTCATGTCCATGGTTAAATTAATATCTTTCTTCAGCTAAGCATCATACTCCTAACCATAACCATCTTGTTGGTTCTGATTTTGGAGTAAAACCATTTTTTTCTTTTTTTGGTAAAAGGGGTAAGTAAGCAATGAGTGAGTCACTAAATTGCTGAGGTAACACCCTTCCCCTTCTACTTTTCTATTATATCCTGCATCTCATCAAAGCCGAAAATATATTTCTAAAATACAAATGCTCCTACCATGTCTCTTCTCAATGATGTAATCTCAAGGCCGATGTGAGGCAAAACGGTAAGGCAATAGTGGGGTGACCCCCCTTAACATTAACAACCCTGAAGGGATGCACAGCCATGCTTGAGAATAAACTTTGCACACCCCTCGAGTCTCAAAGCCCAAGAACTTGTTTCAAGTGCATGTACAACACATCCCTACTCCAAACACCATTGGAAGAACATTGGAAATGTATATGGGATGTATATCACACATGTATTGGTATTGAATTGAATGTATGCTACTTGAGACTCTCGTTGAGCTTGATAGACCATTGTAGGAAAACACAAGCCATGTATGGACACTATGGTATGCTTTGGAGGTTACATATATACTACAATTAGTTGTTTAAGGATTTTTCATCATAACAAGGTTGAATACTATTGAATTGGACCAAGACAAATAGTGAGACAAGGTGCATCCATTCCACGATTGCTCCAAAAACCTATTACAGTAAAAAAGAATGGGAGCTCCGATCAAGGAGAGAGTTACAACCACTTTTGGGTGGAGTGGTCTTGTGGGACAAGTTGCAATTTCCTTCTATACAATCATAGAAAGTTTCTTATAGCCAATTCTAAAAAAATTCTATCATAAAACTTTTTGCATACTTATAGATGACATTCTCCCCTCTATTTTGAATTAGAAAGTTCCTCAATTGGATCTCCCTAGTTAAAGATATATCAGATTGTGTGCTAGAGGATCTTTTTGGACATCACTCAGTATGGCATCACAAAGAGGCAAAGAAAAGGCCTAGGAGGGATTTCAATGTGAAATCAAGGATTATTAAGTACCAATGAATGATCCTAGCTCCACCCAAGAGGACCATGAGTAGATGCATGAAGAAATTCCCCTTGAATTGGACCATTACTCTATGCTTAATCACACACTGTGCCAACATGAGAATCATCATGCTGAGAGACATAGAGAGATGATGGCCATAATGACTAGGCCGATGGAGCAAATGACCACTCTTGTCTCAAAATGGGTACCCCCTTAATGCAAGAAAAGGAGCATCAATCCAATCTCAAGGCTAAGCGACCCCCTCCCTTGGAGAGTGTGCATGGCAGCAAGGCATCATTGGGACGTGAGGTATTCCCTTTAGCACCTATGAGACAAGTGAGCCTTCCACAATGCATGATAAGCCTATCCTTCCATCCCCCATTGCCAATCCATATAGCTCTTTCTCATAATAGCCCACTACTAGAAATGGTAGCTACATGATTGCCCAAAATCATGGATAATCCACTCCACAAGGTACTTATGGATAGCATATCATGCATGGCACTCGTGGGTAGAATGAAAATGGTACTTTTGGGTATCAAGGCCCTAATTTTTTGTTTTGGTAGCGTGGGATGTATGGGAATCATGCCACACATGGTAATCATGGTCAACAAGGTCTTTATGGACAATTTGGCAAGCATGGCCCTCATGGAAAGCATATGCATAGGCAACATGGACCATAAGGAATGTATAGGCAACAAGGCACTAATGAGTTGTGTGAAAAAATAATTTTTACCAAGTTTAATGGACAATCCCCATCTCTAGCTAACTTGGAAGAGTGAACCTCTAAGCTAGAGGCTTATTTTCACATCTACCCATGCACCGATGAGGCAAAGATCCTTTTTATCTCTCTTCATTTAGAGGGCTTTGCCCATACATGGTGGCATTACATACAAAGGGAAAATCACCAATTCCATGATTGGGATGACTTGAAGATGCATATGGTGTAGGTATTTGTATCCCTGATAGAAAAGGAATGATTGGCAAGAAGAAAGTTCCAACTTGATCAACACAATCTCACCATGTGGAGTATACAAATTAGTTCATGAACTTGACAATGTACGTAGAGGCTATTAGTGATGATGCCAAATCGCATAAGTATATTTATGGGCTAGAACCGAGCCTCTCAGCTGATGTAATAGATCAAAAGTTCTCTAGCTTATTTGAGGCCATAGATTTGGCTAAAAGATATAGTTAGAAGTCCCATAAGGTAAGGCCAAAATGGTGGGATTTATCATACCACCAACATGCCTACTAGAAACTCCAACATATCTACTTTTCCTACTTTTAATGTTGATAGAAAACATGGTAGTTTTGGGATAGCAAGCCACCCCAAAGGGAGACACTAACTATGTTGAAGGCAGATCACACAATGCATGAGCCCCCCAAGTGGTCAAAAATTTATCCCACGGAAAGTGGTCAAGAAAAGAAAATCTAAGGGTTTATGTTTTAGATGTAGGGATAAATATATTGTTGATCATGATTCTAAATGCCCCTGTAGGATAGCCACTCTCAAGTTTCACAGCATGTATATCCTAGAAGATTATGAACATGAGGATGAGGACTTGAATGCCATGTATCTTATGCCCTATGTTGAAAACAATAATTATGAGGAGGACTTTGATCCTTGGGGGGTTCACTATATATATATTCTCTATATAACGTGCATTCATGGCCTATTTATAAATATCCTAATCTGTGAATTTTTCTTGAATAAAGCACAACCCTTTTCTATTCAATCTGTAAGTAACTTTATATGACACCCTTCTGTATGTAAAATGTATATAAAAATGGTGTTTTAAAAACCCCTTATTTTGAATTCACCTTATATATACTTATATTCATAAGTGACATGCCCCCCTGCGGAGCTTTGACCATGAGTGGTTCTTTGACTTCCTAGATGGCTTTCCCTTTGACCCTAGTGGTTGTCTTTTTCATGAGATAGATGGCACTAATCATATAACAACCCTACATTGAAAGGTGAGAAGGATCCAAGCTTGCACACGAGCTATGGCGGGAGAGCAAGAGCAAGAAAGAGAGAGACAAGAAATGGGAACTCCAATAGTCACAATGTGTGACCGGGCCTTCCTTTATTTACTAGTCACTAAAATGAATGTAAAGAATAAAGTGACGTAACGGGTGCCCGCCACCTGCAGTGTGTAGTGGTGGGTACTATCAGTGTAGTAATACACGGGGCGGCACGACGGAGGCGCCTTTACCCCAACAACCTCCCACTTAAAGACGAATCTGCCCCAGTGAGAGAGAAAAGAAAAGAAAAAGACAGTACAACTGTACATAGGTACAAGGGATGAGGAAAGGCAACATCTAATCCAATGCCCATCAATCTCCTGAGGAAGGCAAAGCGCTCAGTAGTGAGGCTTTTTGTGAGCAGATCTGCAGGATTCTCGTCAGTGGAGATCTTGACAAGGTCAATAGACTTTTCCTCCACGACACCACGTATGAAGTGATACCTCACCTCAATGTGTTTCGTCTTTGCATGGAAGACCGGATTCTTACCCAACTGAATGAGGCCTCCTTGCAAGCCTCAGTGGTTGCAACATACTCGGCCTCAGTGGTAGACAAAGCCGTACACTTCTGAACCCCGGACATCCAAGAGACAGCACCTCCAGCATAGGTGAATACATAGCCAGAAGTGGACTTCCTACTATCTGCATGTCCTGCATAATCGGAGTCTGTGTACCCCATGACCCCTGTATCCTGGCTACCATAAAAAATACACATATCTGTTGTGCCCTTCAGGTACCTCATGATACCCTTCACAACATCCCAATGTTTCCTGCCAGGTGTAGCCATATAGCGTGCCACAACACCAACTGCAAAGGCAATATCTGGATGAGTGGCTATTATGGCATACATCAAACTACCCACGGCTAAAGCATAAGGGATCTGGGCCATCTTGGCCCTCTACTCATCTGTCTGCAGACAATAGGCCTGTGATACCTTCACATAAGAAGGCAATGGACAGCCAATAGGCTTTATGTCCTGCATGCGGAAGCGCTCAAGGACTTTATGAATATACTCCCTCTGTGATAAGTAGAGGAGTCCCTTATGCCTGTCGTGTCTAATGCGCATACCAAGTATGTGAGAGGCCTGTCCCAAATCCTTCATCTCAAAGCTCTTCTTTAGCTGAGATTTAAGAGCATCTAGCTCATCATGAGCTTTCCCTGCTATCAGCATATCATCCACATAGAGTACCAAAATAAGCAATGAACCATCACGGGCTTTCTTCGTGTAAAGACACGGATCCATAGCACTCTTGCTGTAGCCCTGTGACTGCATAAAGGCATCAAACTTATGATACCATTCCCTAGGTGCCTGCTTCAAGACATAAAGACTTTTCTTCAACTTGCATACTAGGTGCTCCCTGCAGGTTCTGCAAAGCCCTTAGGCTGCTCCATATAGATCTCATCATGCAAGTCCCCATGTAAGAAAGCCATCTTGACATCCATCTGATATAGATCTAAGTCAAGCTGAGCAACCAAAGCCAAGACCAAGTGCCGGGTGGTCATCTTAACCATAGGAGAAAAGACCTCATCAAAGTCTACACCATGCTCCTGCTTAAAACCTTTTGCTACCAATCTAGCCTTGTATGTCGGCTTGGGGTGTCCAGGGGTACTTTTCAGCTTGTACAGCCACTTGCATGGCAAAACCTTCTTGCCCTTAGGCAAGGCAACCAAATCCCAAGTCTCATTTTTATGCAAGGAGTCAATCTTAGACTGCATAGCCCTCTCCCAGGAGTGACTGTCACCCCTGCGCATAGCCTCATCATAAGTGAAAGGCTCTCTTGCATCTGTAACCAAAACATAATGCATAGAGGGCTGAAATCTATCAGGTGGATGTCTGTCTCTAGAGTTGTGCGACCTGCACATGCTGCAATCCGACTTAGAACCATAGGGCTTTTGAAGTTTGGTATATGATCCTTCTCTGTATCAAAACTTTCATGAAATAGTTGCATGTATGTGCTGCAGCAAACAGAAAGGCAGTCAAGTATAGAAACCCTAATATAGGGCAGCTATAGCTTTTGTGGTTCAAGCTTACTTTACACTTGAATTCCTCACTCCAGCCAACTCGTCCAAGTGATTGCCACTTTGATCTAAATTCTAGCTCAATCAACAACACTCCAAATTAGTAAGGGAAGGAGATCATTGAGAAACATCTAGCTCAACAAGGAGATTCAACATCAATAGTATGTCTTGATACTCAATCACTGTCTCTTGGCACTTGTGTATTTAGCTCACTCATGAGAAAGATATTCACTAATTTTACCTCAAATGCTCAAAAGCTCGTTCTCAGCACTTGTAATGATTCAAGACCCTATTGATCAAATCCATTTGTAAGTCTCAATTTCTTTGTAGAAGGATAGACACTGCCCAAGTGTTCTCGTGGTAAGACCTCGTTCTAAGATGACTTAATTAGAGCAGATAGCAAAGTTTAATGGTGAAGGCTTTCATGCCCAGAAGGAGAAAACCATGTACGATCTCATGAGGAAAGACCTGTGGGATCTCTTTGAGAAAGATGATGCGGATGACAAGAAACAAGATGCTAAAGAGGAAGATGCTGTAGAGAAGACCAGTCTAAAACAAAGGCATGGAAGAAGATGAACAACGAAGCTTTAGGTATTATTTCCTAGGGTCTATCAGATGATGTATTACACCACATCTCTAGCATTAAGGATGCAAAGAAGGCATGGGAAGAACTTGACAACATCTTTGGTACATAAGCAAAGAACTCAAAGGAAAAATTACTCATGGAGTTTTATAAGTTGGATGTAAAAAGTAGTTCATCTATGACTATACACATCAATAATTTTAAGATTCTTAAAACTCAGCTAGCAACTCTTAAAGAGAACATTGATGAGGATGAAGCAATACCAATGCTACTTGGCAATGTTAATCATGAACCATATGAGAACCTTGTTTCAACACTAAGTAATGTTCCCAATCTCTCACTCAAAGACATTGAGCACTCATTGCTTGATGGAGAAAGAAAATTTAAGAGCAAGGATGTAAAAGAAACCAAATTAAGGGATAACCTCTTGTACACCAAGGGTACTTATGCAGCGCGAAAGGACGTGGTTGAGGGTTCATCACCAATAGCAACAAGGACCGAATTATTTGTCATTACTGTAGCAAGACTGGCCATGTAGCCAGTGAATGTTTCCACAAGAAGAGAACACAATAAGTGCAAGAAGATCACCACCAAAGCTAGTTTATGAATGAAGGAGAAGAAGAAGAAGATGCTTCCACCACTATTAACAACTCTAACACATTGTTCTAAAGAAATTTTCATTGTATCTTTCCCATAGTGGATCATTGTATTTTTCCCATAGTGGATGTTTTCTTTCCGTAAGTGGATTTGTATTGAAAAAACCCTTGCCAAAAACATAAAATTTCAAGCTTTACTTGACTAGGCTGCCCATGAGCTAGTCTCCAGGGCCATGTTATCATGTAGCAGGGCAAAAGTTAGCAAGTGTAGAAATTCATCATTTGAGGGGAGGTGTTGGAAAATAGGTCAAATGATGTATGATGCATGATGAGGAGACTTGTATCCCATAAGCACACTAAGGATAGTGGAGAAGCTGGAAAGGTATAAAGACATGTACTTGGTTTAGTTTTCAATGCAATGCTATCGTACTTTTGTACTTAACCAAGAGTCGGTGTCATTATCTGTACACATAAGTCTATGATCATGAGTCCAAGCACTTAATCTTGGAACCTCATTCACTTGTGTGACTGTCATTGTTCTAGTCTATGTCTCCATGAGTCTGTTCTTTCAGTTTCTTCCTCCATAGCCATGTCCAAGTTCCATGTTTTGTTACACTAAGTCCAACCGGTCAAAGCTTTTAGCAAGTGTGGTGAAGGTGGCATCCAAGTGTCAAATGTATGTTATCAAGTCATCCCCCATGTTCTCAGCTAGATCAAATGCCAACATAAAAATGGATCTCCAGTCATAAGAGGGTCTAAATCCTACAGGAGGTTGGGGTTTGATAACTAAGCCATTTATGGTTGTTGCTTCGGCCAATCCATAGAGCACATGTTAGCCACTTGTGGGATAGATGTGGTTTGTGACAAAGATATTGTGCTCCTTGTTGCTTGTGAAGCCGTTGGGACACAAGTACCATTAGGTTGAGTCAGTTGTGATATTGGTTGAGAGACTTGTAGAGGTTTTATGGATTTGGTAGCTTTTGGCTCAAGTGGCTTGTCTATTTTAGGTGGCCCACAAGGTCTTGAAGATGGGCTAATAGTAGATGAATGAGGAGCACGTATGCTACTCCTGGGCTTAGGCAACAAAATCCAGTTGTTTCCTTCATAATAGCCTTCGGCATGCAACAAGGCTTCAGGTACCCATTGTGGCTTAGCCATTCGTTTGGTTCTATAGCGTCTATTGTGTCTCTTAGTTTTAGGGAGGTTTTAGGTCGTGATGTTCTGGGATATTGGACTGGTGAGGGTTGGATTTTGGGTGGTGGTGTGTGTCATTTAGGCACCCATTAGAGTTGTGGAACTGTGGGATTGTTTGTATTTGCTTTGGGTTGCACTTGGTTGGGCTTGGAAGGGCAGGACAAGTCACAACCCCCCTCCTTAGATTTTGTTCTATGTACTTCTACCAATGGTGTTGCAGGCTTAGGTGGATCTATGCTTCCCTTTGCTGAGAGCTGTTAGTATTCACACATTGCCAATGGCAAGGTAAATGCACTACGATTCGTAGTCAACATTGCAATGTGTTTTCTTTTCTGAATGCGCATCCTAGTAGAGTAATTCCTTACCAATGACCTTAGAGTTAGGCAATACATAGAAAATTATAGGTAGGCTTTCAATCTCAATAGAGACTTCTATTTTTCACTTCTCCACTAGTGAGTAGGACTCTCCCCCAAATGGGTTGAGTTTTGCATTGGTGGGCTACAATTTTGAGGATACCCAATTAGAGTCCAGTGCTCATGGGTAAGGATGTTGAAGTCAGCTCCCTCATCGATAAGTACATCAAAGGTGTGTGTTTTTTAGCAATGACAGTGACATGGTAGGATATTACTCGCTAGCAGGGTTGCATAATCAACATGAGGATACCTGAGTGATTCCACAACAAGACTACACTCATTTAGTGCATCCTTGGTCATGGCACATTCATTGTGCCACCTCTTCTTTCCTTAGCAGGTTCACACTTAGTGACTGCATATACATATATTGTGGCATTTTTATATTAGTCTTTTATCATATTCTACACTTAGTTTTTTTGTGGTGGAAGAAGAAGAAAGAAGAATAATAAGATTTTAGCTCGATCTCTTTGTGTGCTCAAGTCTGCATTATTTTGCATGTGACCTCTTGGCTTCTTCATCTCTCTCCCCTCTTATCTATTTTCATTTCAACAATAGGAGTTATCTTGAAGCGTAAGGTGGAAAATATGATGGTATTGTAGCCCATCAAGAGGTTGATGAAGATGATGATCATGATGGGAGTGATATTGCTACACTTGATGGTTCTGAAGGTGAGTGTGTTGTAGCAAGTAGAAGGCACCATCAGCATTTGTGATGATGACCATAGAGGCCTAGGGAGATGAAGATGTCAAAAATAATTCCAAACAATAACATAGTAGAGGAAAATGATGATAAGAATGAGAATAACCACTTCCTCTTTTCCTTTCTTTTTTTCTTTAGTTTGATAAAAAAAAGAAATAACCCTAATACAATGTTTATCTAGATTGAATATACGTGAGTTCTCTCTCTTCTCTCCAATTTCACTCACCCTTCATTCTTACATAGACCAAGGTATACTTGCACATTGTATTTTACTCATTAATAAGATTTTTCTATGCTTCCAATCTCAATACATACGTATTCATTTCACTATTATTTTTTCAATGTTCTCTTGGAAGTATCACTCATTTTCTTCCTTGTGTAACAAGGTACTTATAAGTCATGTGAGATATTGTTACTGTAACCCATTGTCCTAATATGTTCACGTTCCATTATAATGTCATTCAATAAAAATAAATCACAACAAAAACTATGATATGCAATACAATGTATTTTCTTTCAAGAAATAAATATCAAAACCTAACTATTTCTATGTGTTTTGAAGCACACACATGTGTATGTCTCCTATTCCATTATGCAATGTGTGCAACTGAGTATGTCGTATTCCCAACTAATGGATCCAGAATCTCATGCTCGACAAGATTGATGTTGGCACCATTGGACATATCATTATTCTCTCAAGGATTTTGACCTACATGGTGCATGGCTATCCTATTCACATGCTACATGAATCTATGACTAGATACAATTAAATAATGCATCTACTAATACTCACCATGTTGTAGTCATTACATCAACGAGCCATGATCCATAGGCATGTCCCTTCACTTTTGTTGTTACTTCCATTTTTTGCTTACAAATAATAAGAGATTCCAATGTTGTGCATGAGAAGATGAAGAGAGCTTCACAAACCGCATCTCTCACTCCCATACACTCTCAACTCACATGCTTTTGTTCGTCTTTCCAACTCACCAAAGGAATGGGATGGAGAGGAAGGGCAAGCTATTCAAGGAACTTCTCATTGCCATGTCCCTCACTCCACACTCTGTCACACTCCCTTTCCTTTGTTTTTACTCAAGACAATAAAGTAGCAAGAAGTTAAGAAGGAAAAGTTTGCATACACGTGAATACCTTGTTCCATTATTTTTCATCCCTTCTGTACAAGAATTTCAGGATCATAGATTCCCTACCATCTTGAGCATCCAAGTCCTTTTTTCCGAGTACATGATCGAACTTACATTCTATTTCATGTACCTAGATCTTAATCTTAATCCAAAAAATGATGAAGGCAAGATGTAACCACATGGTGCTACTTGATTAGATAGAATTTGCATGGGAGGGAGCCCAACTCTCAAAGAAACATCCAACTAAATTTGAAAACCACATTTTTCTTCTAAAAAATTATGAACCATATCTCTTGTGGTTAACATTGCTCATGTGCCATCTCCGGGGGGGGGGGGCGGCATGGGTCACTATGTAAAAAAATGTGTGTGTGTAACGTGAGTTCAAATAAAGGGAATATAAAAAAACATAGGCTTAAATATGTACATTTATAGAAGGCAATATTTTGAAAGTAATAAATCTATTCACAAAAGGGGTCTTTATATTGAACATATAAATTTTTTACAAAAGGGTATTATTAAATCATAAAATTAGCTTGGATCTTTAACAAAAGGGTATGATGAACTTGAACAAGTAAACATAGTACCCCTAATCTTTAGGGTATTATGCCCACATACACAGTCTCTCTCTCTCATACAAGAGGTGGAGGATGAGTGAAAAGACCTAACATTGAAGAGACATTCTCTAAAGTGGTCAAGCACTTGGACTTAAATTTTGTAAAGCCAACCCAAAAGAAGAGAAAGAGTGATTGTTATATTATTTTGTGCAGCTACATGCTCACACACACACACACACAAAGATGATGGTTTATACTTCTTATATTATTAATATATATATTATGCTTGATTTCTTCGCTAGGTGGAGCCATTACAATGTCATTCAACAAAAATAAATCACAACAAAACTCTATGAAATATAAGACAAGGTGTTTTCTTTTAGCTAGTAAAAATTGGAAACTATCTATCTGTGTGTGTTATGAAGTTAACATATGTATCGCCCTCCTCTTCCGCTGCACAATGCATGCAAGTGACTATGTGCCTCACATGTCCTTCGTCTCGAAAATAGTAATAAAATGTTGCACTCTATGAGCTTAACATTAGGACCATTGGACACATCATTTCTCTTTCATGAATTTTGACCTACATATTGTACAACTCTCTAACCTAGCCTACTCACACGCTACATGGATCTACAACTAGATACAATTAAAGAATGAAATTATCAACACTCACCACATTGTAGTCATCGTATCAGCAAACCATGGTCCACATGCACATTCTTGTGCTTTTGATCTTGTTGCCATGAATGAGAGAAGATGCTAATGATATGCTTGAGGAGATGAAGAGAAGAAGAGAGCTCCACAAACTGCATCCCTCACTCCCTTATACTCTCAACCCACACTCTATTTCTTGTATTTGCAAATCACCAAAGGGATGGGATGGGATGAACACCATATTAGAGATTTTGGGAATTTCCCAAGTCCCACTTTTAATGAGTGTCTTACTTTTGTGAATGAAAGACAGCACTATGTTTATGTTTATCTTTAAAGGGCACTTTGTATGTTACAAATACGAGATCACACATCTTGAGAGCTTAAATGATGAATGTAAGCTATGTGGCTATTAGGAGATTTGGGTTTCACCTCTATCTTTTCTAGCATACTAAGAAAATATGATGTTGTATGGTGGTGGAAACATTAAGGAGGCTTAACTAGTATATACCTAGGAAATGTCCAAGTTTGATATAAGAATACAAAGGTTTGATGAAGTGGAGAGAGAATTTAGAATATAAGAGCCTTAAACATTCTATGAAAATATGTTATCATGGCCAAAATTTATAATGTTATGGATTTGAAGATATTATAATATGAGTTTTTTCTTTTAGATATAGCATCATTTAAAGTGACATGTGTAAGTTTCATGAACTAGAACCTTAAAAGAGACACCACTAACTAGGTGTGGTTTAATAACTTGATCTAATACCATATAGTAATAAGTTTGGATAACCTATGATGTGATGGTTCTTTTTTTTTTGTGTAAACCAATAGACACAAGTATGTTAAATACTTACCCACACCATTTACATTTTTTGTATGTATATGTATGATATACAAATATCTTTTGTTCAAAATTACTATCTATCTTGACAATATATGGACAAGATGGATATTGGCTTTGGCCAAAATCAACTAGCTTCACACTTTGACTAGCTAAATGAACTGTCATATTATAAAATGAAGATTTATATACCAAGCTAGAAGTTTATGATTTTTCTAGGACTAAAGATTTAACCTTTGACCAATGGTTTGTGTTTCCAAAGAAATAGACATAAATTTATATTTCAAAGTAGAGACTAAAGGAGTCTGCTTCAACTTGGATAATTGTGAGTTGTTCAATGTAAGTCACAGACGACGTGAGGTATTTGTTGAGTATGTTTGTATAGTAGACAGTCATAAAGTAAAAAATAGGATTAAAACCACTTTATAAGAGATTTCAACACAATTAACTAATGTTATTGAAAGAATTAAAGAATCAAGTAGATTCTCTCATTGATATTGGTGGTGTTGAGAAACACCAAGGTAACTACATAAAACACTTTAAATTTCTAATAAGTATATATTTCATAACCATGCAAAAGTCTTTAATGTAAGGGATATATTTATTATGAAAGTCAAATTTAGTCTATATAGAGTCACATCTTCTTGTTACATCATGTATATTGAAAAAATACAAATTTTATATAAAATATTTAGCTGCACTAGCATTTATGAAATGTTTGTGATATCCTAACTCATGAGCAAGTTGCATGCTTCCATATCTTTCAAAGTAGAGACTAAAGGAGTCTGCTTTAACATGGATAATTGTGAGCTGTTCAATGTAAGAGATGGATGATGTGAGGCATTTGTTTAGGATGTTTGTATAATAGATGGTCTCTTGAAGCAAGAAGTAATTGAAGGTTGAACATATATACCATCTTTATCAATCATGGTCTTGTGCGGTGCTGATGATGAAGATGAAATACCATCATTCTCTGCTCTAGTCCATTCATCAATGACAACCTTGAATTAAGCATACAATTCATGTCCATATTGATCTGGATTCTGTCCATATCAATCAAACTTGATGACTTCATGTGCATCATGGTATTTGCTTAAGCGAGTCAAGTATGGTAGAAGTTCTTTGATCAAGATAGAGTCTTCACGATCAATATCGAATGTTTTTGGATAAATGCAATTCTCAACAAGATTTAGAAATCCTTTGTAAGGACTGTCATCTATGAGAATAGTCTTGGCATGTTGACAAACATCTCCATATTGATCCCATACATACTTCAAAGGCTTGAACATTGCTTCTACTCCCATCTTATCTGGCCTATATATGATTTTGAGTCAATGTCTATGACATTGTTATTGGCCCCATAACATGAAGAAAGGATAAATCCTTTTTGCATGGATCTCCAAGCAATGAATAACTACCATGACATTCTTATGTAAAGCTGTTGACCAAACTCCCGCTTGGAATCTTGCAAATAAGGCTTCAAGAAACTCCATACATCCTGGTCGAAGAACAAGCCATTGCTTTCCCATTTGAAAGCTTTGAAACCTTCTAGACTTAGCAAAGCATCGTTGTGAAAGAAAACCATTGAGATCAAGTATTACAGGTAATTGTGTTGCATTTCTTATCAAGGACACATCAATCACATCATGGTACTCTACTGTTGTTGAATTTTTTAGATATCCAACCATAGATGTCTAAGTTGAAGTTACAAAGAAGAAAAATAAGCACATTAGATTCATTTACTTCCTCATCATTCTACTTAATGTTTAAGCTATAAATTGGCATAGAACACTAAAGCAATTTAACTTCACATTGATAAATACATACATAGTTACTACTTAATAAATGATGTCTTAAGAAAAGAGACATTTGAACGTGTGGTCAAATCTAACAAAGAGTAATATCATGAGGTAAAATATATATATATGATGATTTCTTCGAAGTAAAATCTATTTTAATAAAGTCATTTTTCCATACCTACTTTTTATCACTAATTATAAGTATACTTGAGATATAATAATATATTCTTGTAATTAGTTACAAAAAATATATTGTCATTATAATATTTAACATACTTAGTTTCTAAGAAAGGGCTTCAAAATGGCATGTACAAAGAAGGTGTTTACTAGTCCTAATTATTAAAAGAAAAATTTAAACATGATACTTTCGACTATGTGACTAAAACTATGTCACATATAAGTGACACACGATAATTTAATTTAGATAAGTTATACTCTATTTGGATAAGTTTTTATAGTTTCTTCTTAAGGACTAACCATTCTATTTTTGAACTAGTTATATCCCATAGATATTTAAACTCATGAATTGTAATAAGGATTTTACCTTAATATTCCATATACACATCTCAAAAGATACATTGGAGTGAAATCTTTATTGCAATATTTGCTACTGAGGTAAAACTCCTTTGCGTGGTGCAATGAATCTTTTTTGGGGTGTGCAATATATTGTTGTCTCTCTTATCCTAAGGTATATGCATAGACATACACTCGTGATGTAGTAAAAGACGCTATAAGATATAAGAGATTTGACCATGTGGACAAATCTAACCAAAACTAACATGACAAGATCATTACACAACACATATAAGAGTTTAATTGAAATAAGATATAAAATAGACTTAAGTAAATTTTGCATAGCTAGCTCAAACTTTTCATTATGATAAGTATTCTTACACACTGGACTCTCTTGAGGGAGGGGGGTGGTACGCCACGTGGCCTCCCCCCTCTTCATTGTCGTTATCACATTCCTCTCCCACTTAGTGAGCATTGTTGACTCCTCTATCTCATCACCACATCGTCGTCCTCTTTCTCCCCCCACCACCTATTGGTGACGACAGGGGGGGAAGAGTAATTGGAAAAAAAATAGCATTATCCTTAATAAGGGGCAGGTGGTTTCTATGCGGCCCAAAAACATTACATCCTCTCCCCCTTAGAAAACTCAAGATGTCCTCATCTCAAAAGAACTATGGATTTCATTCTAGAGACTGTGGGATAGGACCCATCACTCTTTCGTTGCTCACTCATAATCATATGGTCTTTTAAAACAACATCCTATAATATTAGATATATCCGAGTTTGGATTACAAGGTTATCCTTACAAAGGATGATAAATTTTAATGAGCTCTTTAATACTATTTTAGCAAAATGATTACTTAAATAGATTTTTTAAACCAAACATGCTTGGTACCTTTTGTAAAAAATTAAAAAACTAAAGACATAGTTTCTTTAAGTAATATCATCAAAGAAAGAAAGTATTGCAAATGCTAATGGAAGCAACTTCTCAAGAAAAAAATAAAAATTACATCAATGAGACTTCCTTGATGAAAGGAGAAGGAATGGAGTTTAAACACCTAAAGTAGCCTTTGATTTCTCTTTCATAATTAGACTTGCTATATCTTGGCTCGATTCTTCTATGCCCTCAGGTTGTACTTCAAGAACTTGAACTTCAGTAGGAGGAACCTCTTGGGAGTTTGAATTTTGTTTGGCACTCTCATGGACCCTCCACAATTGTGCTTCAACCTCTCTCTGCTCTTGAATGTTGCAAACCACTATGATAGTGTTTATATGATTTACCAATGCCACCTTAGATGCAAGTCCACTTGCATATACATCAAATACAACCTCATCAGCATCATTGAATGCTTTGATTGTAGTTTCCATAACTTTGATTTTCTTTCTCAAAATGGCCTTTGCAATCCTTTGTTCTTCTTCAAGATCTTCATCATTGCACTCCTTGTCCAAGCCTTCAAAGTCCAAAATGGAGGCTTGTTGACATTGTTTATATATCGCACAAAATTGATGAAGCTTTTCTCCATGGTCACTAATGTCAAAACCACAAAAGAATCTATAGATCCAAAAGCAAATATTCTATTCATTGGTAGGATGTCAACACTACCAACTAGCATGTGATACTTGCAAGAAATGCTTTCAAGAGCATTTTACAAAGCTACCATTTTCTTTCGATCAAGAAGTGATAATAATATGAATTGTTTAGGTTCACATGTCATTTGTAGTAGAGGAGATACAACCTTTCCAAACTTTATAGAGTCCCATTTCATTCCCTCAACCCCATGTGCTGCATCTAGAACAACAACCCCAATGGTAATTGGATCTTTGTAAACATTATGTATAAGATCAAAGGTTTCTAGATTGCATCCGACAACATATACACGCCAAGGGGAAGTAGTAGAGGATTGAAGAGGATCTCACTTTTTTCCAATTAGGAAGTTCACAATATCTTTTGCTCCATTTGGTAGGGACCCTGCATTAGCTCCACGTGTGAGCTTCTTACATACCCAATCATTGAAAATGCCTAAAATCTTTGTGTAGACTTCATCATTGATATCATAATCATCAACAAGCTCTTCCCAAGTCTTCATTAGAGTGCTACTTTCTAGAAGTGAAGCATTGAAAAGAGTGACTAATTCCTCCTTTAGGACCTTATCTTGCTTGATTTGCTTAGCCCTTCATTGATCTTCTCTTGTAGTGTAAGAATGTCTCTATCCTTTAAACCCATAAGGCAACGAAATGCAACAGGAGAAGGTTGTCTTCCCTTTTTTCTTGAATTCTCCTCTTGGGATATAAGTTCACCTCTAGACTATCTCTTCATGATTTTGATCCAACTATCA
Organism: Lygodium microphyllum; assembly: GCF_053477565.2. Classification (NCBI taxonomy): domain Eukaryota; kingdom Viridiplantae; phylum Streptophyta; class Polypodiopsida; order Schizaeales; family Lygodiaceae; genus Lygodium; species Lygodium microphyllum. The sequence continues at coordinate 79,691,540 of NC_141147.1, read as the reverse complement.
AATATTTCTGGGAGCTAACAATCATATGGCAATCTCTAGATGCACAATTTTGTTCAATTTATGCCACAAATCTCTACAAAAAAAAGATCAAAACACTGAGCATAGAACAAAAGAAAGAGCATCACACTAATCTTCACAAAAAGAGAAGGTAAGCTTATATGTGATTACCTGCCATGGTACTCTTTGAGAGCTTGTCTTAGAAAGCCCTTGTTGGGGTTTTGGTAGAGAACAAAATGCTAGCCACCACTGATCTCTTATTTGTTGAAGTTGCTCAACATAAGGAGCATTCTTCATAACATTATGTGATTCCATATTTGTCATTCGTGAAAGCTCAATGCACATTTTTGCATGACAATCAACTAATATTCTAGCATTTTTCGTGGTGTATAAATGCTTGGTTGCTAGACAACATGTAGTATTGCTCTGAATATATATCTTTGCTGCATGAATTGAGTGAAGCCCCGATATAATCCAATAATTATAAGTGTCCAACTTACTAGCATCCACCTCATCAAGATACATGGGTCTCTTCTCATGCTTGTCTTGTACAAAAGGCATAAGATATGTTCCTATTGCTAGTTTTATGGGATTCTTTATGAAAGACATGGTTAGTTTCTCTACATAATCTCAACATTGTGACCTCTAAGCATATAAAGGAGGTGCCTCATAATACCTATCAACGAGAATAGGAAATTGTGTTGTTGGACCAAATGGAAAGAATTTTTCAAACATGTGAAATCCAGATTCTTCCTTCTTTCCCTTCTTCTTAACTATGTCAAGAAAATCGAATATTCTTTCTACTCCCTTGACCTCAAGAGAAATTATTGGCTTTGCAGGTGTGAATTCTAGCATGGAAGGTAAAGTGGCATCATTCTCAAGAGTGTTAGTAGCCATACTAATGACAAGAGCTTGTGATAAGGAACTTTGTTGAGGTGATTTTGACTTTGAGCTTGTGGAATTCCATGAATTATTTTCTTCTTGAGGAGAAGGTGAAGATCTCAAGTCTATTTGTTTACCTTGGATCCTCATTGTTTTGTTGGGGCGATCACCTTTTCTTGACAGGGAAAGTAGCTCACTATTTTGAACATCTTGGAATGCTAATATAATGTCTTCTGTGCCCTTTACCTCCTCAAATTAGGTCCATCCCATTGTTTTCAAAGAGTATTCTTCATCCTCTTTAATACGGGCAAAGTGAAATGACAAAGGATCAAGTTTATCTTAGAGCTTCATTCTTCTGTTGGGGCAATCACCTTTTTGTGATAGGGAAAGTAGCTCACTATTTTGAACAGCTTGGAATGCTAATATAATGTCTTCTGTACCCTTTACCTCCTCAAATAAGGTCCATCCCATTGTTTTCAAAGAGTATTCTTCATCCTCTTTAATACGGGCCAAGTTTGTATACTACATTTTTTTCCCTTGATCTTAACAAGATTACATGGTATTCCCTCTTTCCTAGCACATCCATCTGCTATCTTCTCTATGACACCATCTTGTTGAAAAAATGCAATATCACTCTTTAAAGTGAATAAGAAAACATTGTCAGCCCTTTTTCCTTGACTATCATAAACATCCACATACCATGGATACTCAAAATCACCACTAACTCCATCAATGGTTTGGGTCTCCTTTTTGGATGTGCTATATTTCTTTGCCATTGAATAGTTCTACAAAGAGAAAAAGTTCTCAGACAAAAGTGGATTTAAAAATATTCAAAATTCACAAAACCCAAATAAATGTATAAGATTTCTAGGTTGAAAATTGAAAACACAACAACACAAGATTTTATGAAATACAAGACAAATGTACTCCAAAGGGACTCTTCCATAAAATGAAATATTGAAATTTGAGATTAAGTGTTGTATGAGATCCAACCATAAATATATGTGCTTATGTAGTAGATCTCATGGATTATTCTGTCCCTAAGCTAGCATTAATTATGTTTCTCTTGCAAGAATCATATAGTAAAAACTTTGCCATGCACTTTGGTGAGAAGATCAAATTCGATTAATAATGAGACTTGACCATGGGCTTAACCAAATGGTCAAGTGATAATGAAATATTGAGTGTGAGTGTGGTATGAGATATAGTGAAAAATCATTGTGGTTATGTAGAAAATGTCATGTATGATTTTGTCCCTAAGTTAACATTGTATTTCTTCTCCATTTAAGTTTCCTATGCAAGGATCATACTATAGGAACTTTGCTAAGATTTTTGGCCATGTGGTCAAATCCTATTTAATCAAAGAATGAGATTTAGTCCAATATGAGATCCACCAATATATCAATGTGGTTATGTAGCAATCTCACGATTCCATTTGGCCCAAAGTTAACATTTTAATTAGTGCACATGTAAGTTTCCCTTGAAAGGAGCTATATTGTAGAAACATTGTCATTGGTTTTAGCCATGTGGTCAAATCCTATTTACTCATAAGACTTATCTATAAGATTAGAAACTTTTTCATGGTTTTTTACAACAGGATTTTTAAAGGCTAGTTAAAGAGAGGATGCAGTTTATTGTGATATGAGATTCACATATAAACAAGTATGGCTATGTAGCAAATCCCACAGATATCAATATAAGGAAAAGTGAAAAACACTTGAAAGGTGGAGATTTGACCTCATGGTGAAACCTACAAGATAAGAGGATTTCTATAAACTGGTTTTAACCATATGGCCAAATCTAGTTTCATAACCATATGAAGAAAGTGATTCATTTGTTGCAACATGCTGTGAAATTGGATTTGACTATGTAGCCAAATATTGTTTAATAGTTGAATGAAAAAGTGGTTTTATGGTTTGCAAGATATATGAGATTAGATTTGATCACATGGTCGAAAAAAATAAGAATGGGGGATTCTTGGATGCTAGCATTGATAACAAAATAAAAGATTTGACCATATGGCCAATTTTTATTTTGTAGTGGAATGGAGAAAGTAGCTAATTTGTGAAAAAATGATATGATATTTATAAATAAACATATAGATAGGAAGTTATGAAAAATTGAATGAAAAAAATGATTTATGGAAACAAAGTGGTTTGTTTGTTGCACGACAAGTTTTGACCACATGGCAAAACTTCCTATAAATATAGTAGGTAATCAAGGAGTTCCAAGTAGAACATGGTCTTTCTTTTTGGAGATAGTATAGAAGATGTTTTTCTTCGAACAGTTTACCATACAATCAAATCTAATATACCCAAAATTTGTGTGATCGAACCCTCCATAGATTTAGTCTTAATTTTTTAGGATCAAATTCCCCAAAAGTGGTTTGTTTGTTGCAAGACAAGATTTAACCATATGGCCAAATTATAGAAAGTAAGGAATTCTAAGTAGAACTAGCCTTTCCTTTTGAAAGTAAGTAAGGCTTGATAATATGAAAAAGCATTTGACCAAATGGCGAAATGTCATTCTTGTAGTAAAATGAACAAAGTGGTTGATTTGTTGCAAGATATTGTGATCCTACAAGAGTCCTTATTTTGGCCAAGAAATAGCTTAATGAGAAGATTTGGTCGCATGGCAAAATCTCACAGTATATTTATAAAAAATAACATAAATTACATCTTATATTATAAGAAAAGATTTGACCTCATGGCCAAATCTCAGATTGTATTGAATAAAATAACAAAAAGTACATCTTATATTGCAAGAAAAATTTTGACCATATGGTCTAATCTATAGATTGATGAAAGATCATGATATATGTTGTTAGAAGATCAAATTACATCCTATGGCAAAATTATATTGAGTATTTGTAAGTATTGTATAGCCAAATGCTTATTGCAAAATTATAAAGAATGTAACCAATAAATCTGATGGTAATGCTTTTACTATGAAAATACAGTATAATGGAAAGTTCTATATAGTAAAGTATAATACAATGTATAAGAACTTGATAAAATGCTCTAATATTACGGAAGGATACAAGAAATATAAGGCTAGGTTTAGCCTTGAGATGAAATCTTAAGGTATATAACATCACAGAATAGAAACAAAGGTTAGTATTTTGAAAGAACTCATTGATAAAAGCATTGCACAAACCATTTATTCTATATTCACATCTAAGAGAGTTTTTTCAACATTACACAAATCATATATTTCATATTCACAGCAAAAATAGTATTTTCAACAGTGCAAGAAATCATGTTTTTCATATTCACGGCAAAGAAGCTATCATTTGCAAGGTATTGGTTGGACAACAAAAAATACAAGCGCTCCAAGAGATCAATCAAGCAATCAAGAAGAAGAATAATAAGAATAAGACATTGAATTCTCAAGAGTGAGTGCCTAATCTCATTGCTATTCAGATTACATTCAATTTTCATACATGATTTTTATTTAGAAAATGCTTTTGATATTTGATCTTAATATTATTGAATACTAATCATACAAAAGAGTAGTTGTGTGATTTGTAGTAATTGTATGGATTGAAATAGTCATAATCAATGTAGTTTAACTCAAAATCAGAAATGAAGTAGGAAAAAGTTGAAAACCTGTTGTAATTAGTAGGTCAGTAATGTGTGCCAACATAACAAAAACCACCCATGAAGTGGAGCAAACATGGTGTAGAGTGGCGATCATTCACTATCCTGTTGAATTGTTAAAGCCATGGAGCGAGATTTCTGATTTGAAGACGCTGGTAGTTTTGGTCATAATACCCTAATTCGAACCGGAATTTACACTACACAAACTGTTTCAGTTTGAGAAAATGAAATAGTGGAGAGCATTCAAAGAAGAGGAGGAGGATAGAACCACCAAAGATTAGGGCCACAACACCTCCAATAAGAGAGGAGAGATAGGAGCAGAGATAAAAACGCAGAGGATCAGAAATGTGAAACTTGTAGCTGTAAAAATGCAACAAAGAAAATACTTAGGTTAGAGAGTTGCGTGGAAAAGAGAGGGAGGAGAAGAAAAACTCATTTTGGAAAACGTCATGATCAATTGTAAAGACCGACTCATGAAAGGGATCATTTAATGTATCATGATATTCGAATAACCATAACTTGTTACGGAATACGAGTAGATTTAGATCTTATATATGTATCTATTTTTTAATGGCAATGGCCCCGGACCCCACCGTTGGGGGCATTGGCCCTCCTAGACCCCCCACAAGGGGGCATTGCTCCCCGCACTCCATGTTGGGGGCAACATCGGGGGCCCTACCCCCTGGACCCCCCCATTAGGGGCATTGCCTCCAAACCCCCCACCACAGGGGGCGCTACCCCCGAACCCCTGCTGGGGGTGTATCAAGAATCGCGTGGTGGGGGGACTTGCTTGAGTTGCGACGCTAGACACATGCTATATACACAAGAGAAAGCTCACTCAAGAACACAAGAAGAGAGATGAATGCCAAAACCTTTTCTTGCTAGTTTTTAATTCTTCTTCCACACACTATACAATGTACACAAAGTATAGATAAGATACAACATAAAGAAAAGTGGCCTACTAAGTCAAACATTGCATAATCAACTACACTAATCGACTGGCACTATGTCTTTGCCAGTTGTAGGTAGGTGTAACAAACTAAATATAATAAGTGATAAGTCAGCGGACATGTGAGTATCATAATGACCACCAACGTGCTAAGTGTAGACGTGCAGACCCATCTAGCTAGACAGTCCATCATCAATATCCACACATGTTAAGCTTGCCATCTCAACGCTCCCCCTCAAGCTCAACTCTATCTCTACAACTCCAAGTAAGCTTCGAAACTTTCGAAGCTTCTCTGCACCTAATGCCTTTGTGAAAATGTCAGCTATCTGATCCTGTGTGCTGACATATACCAAGTCAATCTCTCCTGCAAGTACCTTCTCTCTCACAAAGTGGTAGTGCACCTCAATGTGTTTTGTCCTAGCATGGAACACTGGATTCCTAGCTAGCTGTATTTTGCTGATGTTGTCACAATGAATGACAACTGGACCATCTCCCTACACATCCAAATCAACTAATAACTTTTGCAGCCATACCACCACACATGCTACCATAGCAGCACCTTTATACTCAGCCTCTGTACTCGATAAAGCAACTATAGGTTGCTTTGCTGCTCCATGTAACTGCTGCACTACCAAGGGAAAACATGAATCCACTTGTAAATATTCTATCTGACATGCTACCGGCCCAATCTACGTCAGTGTATCCAAAGACCTGTACATCCTTACCTGCCTCATTAAAAAGTCTATAATGTAAAGTGGACTTCACGTACCTCAATATATGTCTAACTGCATCCAAATGAGGCTTTGTAGGCATCTGCATAAACTAACTGACAATGCCAACAACATAGCTCAAGTCTAGCCTTGTGATAGTCATGTAAATCAAACTCCCTACTATCCTCCTGAACATAGTAGGGTCTTCTATCTCATCCCCAACATCAGCACTCAACTTCACATTTTGCTCCAATGGTACTGAAAGAGGCTTATATGCTGTCATACCATACTTGGATAACATATCCAAGCCATACTGCCTTTGGGACAGCCATATACCATCATCACATCTGATCACCTCAATACCAAGAAAGTATCTTAGCTCACTCAAATCTTTCATCTCAAAGTTCTTCTTCAAGACTTCCTGAACTTGAGCAAAATGCTTGGACCTGTTCAGACGAATCACCCTGCATATTGATCTCTGCAGTAATCATGAGAGAGATCAGCTCATCAAAATCTGGAAATGGCTTCCGTACATATACTGAAGTAACAAATGATTTCCATGCCTTCTCATTGTTAAGGCCACTCAGAGTGGATGAAACCAAATCATCATCATCCGGCATTGCATCAATTACTGCTAAAGCATCTGCAATGCTCCTCGCCTTCAACACATACTCATTGACAGACATTTTCCATTTCTTCAAGGCATTCAACTCTTGCTTAAGTTGAATCTTTCGTGTCTTTGTATTTACTGAAAATATGCTCTCAAAAATTATCCAAGCTGCATGTGAAGTTTTTGCATCCCTAATATGTCACAGCATAGTATTATCAATGACTGCAAATAGCCACTACATCCTCTTTATATCTTTCACATTCAACTCTTTCCTTGCTTTTAATTCATCTGCAGCCAGCTCTAGCTCCTTTTCTTTACTTGAGACAAACTCATAAAGTCCCTTTTCAATGAGGAAGTTCGTCACATGAAACTTCCATGAAGGGTAGTTGTTCTTGTCGAGCTTCTCAATAATGGGATTTCCACTGTTCTCTGCCATTATCACAAACAAGGATACAACACAGCAAGCTAGTCTTCTATAATCTTTCACAACACGTGCACAGCACTACACCAAGCAACCTTTTTCACTGATTGCTCGATAGGACATGTAATCTGCAACCTATTTGTAGATAAACCTTATGTTTGCTTCTTGCAAACACCTCAAAAATTACAGATTCGCAATTTGTAACCTACGCACCCACTTTCGATCAATACAACCAAAATCATAGTGTACCCTGAAATTGCTGTCTGCAACCTTGCGGCTCTAAAACGGGGCCTGAAACGGCCTCAGACGCCCAAAATAACTGCTCGCACACCAAATCTCACAACAATCTGAGATTTTTGCTCGATCTTGCTCTGGAGCCTCCACAGGCACTATCTAAGAGAGAGAGTGGAAGAATGGAAGAGCTTCTTACCCATTGCTTGCTTGCTCGAACCTTGCTTCTTCTCCTTCACCTCAGCCTTTGAAATCGGCCTCTCTCAGTGGCGTGGCTTTGATACCATGTCAAGAATCGCGTGGTGGGGGGACTTGCCTGAGCTGCGGTGCCAGACACACACTGTATAGACAATAGGAAGCTCACTCAAGAACACAAGAAGAGAGATGAAGGCCAAAACGTTTTCTTGTTGGTTTTTTTTTCTTGTTCCACACACTAAACAATGTACACAAAGTATCGGTAAGATACAACATAAAGGAAAGTGGCCTACTAAGTCAAACAGTGCATAACTGACTACACTAGTGGCCCACTAAGTCAAACAATGCATAATCGACTGGCGCTATGTCTTTGCCAGCTATAGGTAGGTGTAACAAACTAAATATAATAAGTGATAAGTCAATGGCCATGTGAGTATCATAATGACCACCAACGTGCTAAGTGTAGACGTGCGAACCCATCTAGTCAGGCGGTTCATCATCAATGTCTACACGTGTTGAGCTTACCATCTCAACAGGGCGTTGCCCCCAAACCCCCATCAGGGATTGATGCCAGGAGGCATATTCCACGATGGATTCTGTGCCACGGTGGATTCCGTGAGGTTTTACGGTGGATTCTGTAAAATTTATTACCGGGGCTCATACACAAAGTGGATTCTTTGTGCGAGAAGTCGATGGAGACGCCTATCCTTTTCAAGAATTTTGTTAATTTTATGTGTACATGGGTGATTCCATAGCGGGTGATTCCGCAAAATACATATTTAAATTAATAAACGTTTATGAGTTTAGAGTGCGCACTCGTGATAAATTAAGGTTAGGATTGATTTCTAACCAATTTATTTATGTAGCTGAAGACTGCTAGGTATTCACTTTTGTCGGTTTAATTGTATTATTTTACTAACGATTGTGAATGCTTCAGTTGATGTGTAGAGATAGCAGTTGTGGCACTAGAAAGCATTGGAGGATAGCGTGTATTCAAGTTATCGTCAATATTTTGATGGGCGCATACCTTAGACATGGCGCCTATATTTTTTCGCGCTTATTTATCAAAGCGTTTGATATTTATTTATTATTTTTATATGCGCATGGGTGCATGATTTAGATATTTGTATTGGACATTGTATTTGGATACGCCTGACTTCTTGGGCGCCCATTAGATTTAATTCTTTATTGGCACAAAAGTAAACTCAAAAGCTAAAGCGTGTTATTTTGTAATTTGGGCTATTATTTGAGCTTGAAGATGAATAATATATGAAATGCATGCTTTGTGGAGTGCTCACACAAGGCATGGGGGGAGATTGCACCCAATTGGTCTCTTGTTCATGTCGTGCAAGATTTTTACATTGATTTGTGTGCAAAAAGTAGAGTTCTTTTGTTCTTGGGGACCTTTTGACGCTCACTACGCGCGCATACGGCATTCGATATGCGCACCAGTGGTATCAGAGAAAAGCTGAGATCGAGAGCTTCCAATCGCTTACCATCGTGCATGAAGGTAGAGCTCCTGGAAGGATCGAGCTCTACAGTCAGTTTTGTCACGAATGGTCAATACTGGTGTGTTCCTGGCGGTCAAGAACCCCCATCTGCACTCTCTGATCACGAAGGACCAGCCTGTGGAGGCAGAGGACCACGTGGATAGCTCCTTCTTCAAGTCGTCTTCAAACAACAGATAAGCCTCCATAGCTAAAACAGTTTAAAAGCTTTAACTCTCAAAGCTTAGTAAGCTTAGTTATAAGATTATTAAAAAAGCTTATAACCACGAAAATTTAGTCTGCGGCATCAGCATCTTCTCGCCACCGTCGAATCTGTCAAGGACGTCTTCTAGTCCACGAAATCCATGCTTGATTAAAAAGAGCTTTAAGCTCTTAATTTCCCCAAGTTCACTAAGCCTCCTTATTCTTGCAAGTCACCTAAGTCACAGAGGTCCATAAACGACTCATTCAACAACTCCCATAAAGGTAGTTCACACGCAGAAGCACAAAATCCGTTTATTGCTCTCTGGTAGACCCTATTCATACTTGCAGACTTTTGCTAAACTAGTTTCAGCAAGAACAGAAGGTCATACGCAGGCCATACGAAGATTATACGTCGTTTCTACAAAGACGGTTGTGACAACAAATATCGCATACGCAAAGGACAAAGACCATAAAAGCCAAACAAATTTTACAATCCTTGTATACCCGTCTTTGAGCTATGCTCAACCCGCTAATAAGATTTTAAGAGTGTGAGGTCTTTTGGATTTTACAGGATGACCGAACAAAATATGGACGATCTTATGGTGGCTGAAGGTGATTTACCCGAACCAACGATGGAGCAAAAGTTGGATTTGATTATGATGCAACTTGATGAAGAACGAAGAGCCCGACAAGCTTTGCAAGTTCAATTGGCCAATCTGCAATGATCCACCACCGACCAAGATGGACCACAACCCGAAGATCTTATATGACGTACCATCGATGCGACACTTGAAGCCCAATCCATCCGCAAAGAAACAAAGATAAGTAAATGGGATCTTCTACAGCAAAGAGATCATGAACCTATTTCCCAATACACTAAACATTTCTGGAATGCCCTACTACAACTACACATGATCGAAGATGTACTTGAAGCGACTCACAAATGCAAGTTTATGTCTGGCCTACTTGGACATTACTATGCTGAAGTCAATATGTTCAAGCCAACAACCCTTGAAGATGCAATTTCTTTGGCTCATGACATTGAAGACAAGATTCGCAAAAGAGACAAGTAACCACAACAATTTCCAACAAATAGTAACTATGGTTCCAAACAATTCAATTCAAATTTTTGAAGATTCAATCAAAGTCGTTTTCTTCCATCTTCATTCTGTAAGTCTTGGACACGACCATCTGCTTTGCTATCAAATACCAATCCAAACCCTAAGCCATCCTCACAACCAAATCCCAACATTCCTAAACTTCCTGCCATTACCAATAATGTATCTAAAGCCAAACCCATAGTTTGTTACAAATGCCATCAACCTGGACATCTAGCAGCCAATTATCAATCAAAAAAGCCACCTATCCATATCAATTATCTTGGCGCAATGGAAGAAGAAGAACGTGAGAAAATGCCTAACTTTACAAAAGATGATGATGACATTGGTCCTACTTCAGATACTTTGCCAGGTATGCCAACTCCCCATTCTTTGTTAACAATGAAATGTTTTGTGCATGGTAAAGAAAAGACTATTTTACATGATGATGGGAGCACACATGACTTTATTTCTGCAAAGATAGTGAAATAATTAAAATTACAAACTGTTTCTACACATTATCGCATTAAAGCTGCATTCCTAGGCACAAGATATAATGGAACACAAGAGGTGCATAATTTAGAAATTAAAATTAGTGAAGATACTGAACGAACAAATTTCCTAGTTGTACCTTTGTAGTCTAGTGACATTATCTTGGGAATGCCTTGGCATCATCAGTATAATCTTGACATAGATTATTCTACGCATTCAATTAAAATTTATTTTCAAGGAAAACAAATCACATTGCATGGTATGCATGCTTCCAATAATTTTCCACTGCTTACTCATACTCAGGCTAAACGTGTATTACGTAAAAGTAGCCAATATTATTTAATATGGGTAAATGAACTTCAAGCTAAACAAAAATATATGCATCCTAGGCATACACAATTTCTTGCCCAATTTCAATATTATTTTGCTGATGAATTACCACCTGGACTACCACCTTCACGTCCTGAAGATCACAAAATAGATTTAATTCCTAGAACACAACCACCATGTAAAGCACCATATAGACATAATCAAATTGAACAGAAAGAAATTCAAAATCAAATAGAAGAATTGCTAACAAAGGATTAATTAGACCTAGTAGTTCTCCATTTGGTGCACCTATTTTATTAGTGAAAAAGAAGAATAATACTTATCGCATGTGCATTGATTATCGTGCCCTAAATAAAATTAATGTTAAGAATAGATATACAATTCCTAGGGTAGACGATCTTATGGATAAACTACAAGGATCTGCCATATTCAGTAAGATAGATCTTAAATATGGTTATCATCAAGTAAGATAGGATAAATCTGATATATTCAAAACTGCATTTAGAACACAATTTGGACACTATGAATTTTTAGTTATGCCTTTTGGTTTAACTAATGCACCAGCAACATTTAGTCGCATGATGAATCACATATTTTTGAAACATCAGCATTGTGTCATAATATTCTTTGATGATATATTAGTATTCAGTAAAAATAAGAATGAGTATTATGAACATTTGTCTTTAGTTTTCAAGTTGTTAAAAGATAATCGCTTATATGCTAATCTGGCAGAGAGTGAATTCTTTTAAATAGAAATTGAATATCTAGGACATATTGTTTCATCAGAAGGTATTAAAGTGGACCCTAAAAAGATATAAGCAATTTTAAATTAGCCCATACCCAAAAATGTGTATGAGTTATGTTCTTTTCTAGGTCTTGCTAGTTTTTACCGAAATTTTGTGCGAAATTTCTCATTACTTGCATTACCTTTGACTAAAATTTTAAAGAAGGGTATTGTGTATAACTGGTTTGATAATCAACAAAAATCTTTTAATTTATTGAAACATGCATTAACCCATGCTCCTGTATTACAACTACCTAATTTCAATAGACCATTCTTTTTAGTAGTTACTGATGCTAGTGGATCTGGAATAGGAGCCGTCCTTATGCAAGATAATCATCCCATAGCCTACTCTAGCTATAAACTCAAACCATCTAAACTTAAATATTCTACATATGATAAAGAATTGCTAATTGTAGTACAAGCCTTACGTCAATGGAAACATTATTTAATGGGTTCTGAATTTATGATCAAATTTGACCAACAAAGCATTAGACATCTCCTTAGTCAACCACAAATATCTGATCGACACATTAAATGGGCAGCTTTTATTCAAAGTTTTCATCCCCTTATACAATATCAACCAGGAAAAGAGAATGTTGTATAGCCGATTCTTTGAGTAGAAGACCGACAATTCATAATATCTCTGTGATATCATTTGATTCTCTTATCCCTATGAAAGATACTTATCATCAAGATCTTACTTTTCAAACTGATTGGAATAAATTAGTTGCAAATAATTGGATTCCTATTGATTCACTGTCTTACAATAATGGATTCATGTTTTATGAAAAACGATTATGTGTGACAGTTCCATTTAGATCTTTTTTTTTGCATGAGATTCATTGTCCTCCATATCAAGGTCATAGAGGAATTATATCTACTTTGCGTACATTGACTAAAGATTTTTATTGGCCACATATGGACACTGATGTATCTAACTTTGTATCTGAATGTTTAGTTTGTCAACGAGTTAAGAGACACCATGGTAAACAGTATGGTTTATTAATGCCACTATCTATTCCATCACGACCATGGGAACAGATTTCAATGGATTTGATTACTGGTTTACCTAATACGAAAGCTAATCATGATATGATTTGGACTGTTGTAGACAGGTTTAGCAAACAAGCATATTTTATTCCATGCAAGAAAACTTTAACTGCATCTCAAGCTACTCAATTGTTTTTTAAAATTGTTTTCACTAATCATGGTTTACCAAAAGTTATTATTTTTTATCGTGACTCTAGATTCTGTAATAATTTTTGGATTACTTTGTTTGCTAACTTAGGAACAAAGATTGATTTTTCATCTACATTTCGTCCTGAAACAAATGGTCAAACAGAAGCTACTAACAGTACTATTTTAGATCTTTTACGTGCTTACACCATTTCAAAACCACACACATGGGATACACATCTACATTTACTTCAGTTTGCATATAATAATACACCACATACAGCTACAAAGAAACCACCATTTGAAGTTATTTATGGATATAGATTGCCTACACCTGTTGCATCATTATTAAACAAAATTCAAACTGCTGATGATATTGCTAACATGCATGCTACTATTTTTGATGAAGTTAAAGATATGATTGCCAAAGCCCAGCAATCATATACAAAACAAGCAAATAAAAAAAGATAAGCTATGAATTTTAAAGTTGATGATTATGCCTGGTTACGAATAGAAAAACGTAGATTACAAAGTGTAGATAAACACCCAGTTGTGAAATTAGCACCTAGATTCTATGGACCATTCAAGATCATACACAAAATCAATCACAATGCATTTAAACTAGAACTACCACAGCATTGGAAAATCCACAACACCTTTCATATTAGTTTATTATGACCCTTTAGAGGCCAATGACCTGTACTCCTTGTCTATGAAAACCCTCCTTTATTAGATGATCAGAGTGAAATCCTTGAGCCTGAAACTATTATAGATACTGACTTTATGACAACTAGAACTGGCCGTAGATATTCTAGATATTTGGTCAAGTTTAAAAGCCATCCTGTTGAAGAGGCCCAATGGATGCACGCTAGAGACTTAAATACTTTCCCCACTCTCTTAGCTCCACATTCAGGTTATAGAAATTGATGACAATTGCTATCCCACCCCGGGGGTATGATGCTAGGAGGTATATTCCACGGTGGATTCCGTGCCATGGTGGATTCCATGAGGTTTTACGGTGGATTCCATAAGATTTATTACCGGGGCTCATACATAAAGTGGATTCTTTGTGCGAGAAGTCGATGGGGGACGTCTATCCTTTTCGGGCATTTTGTTAATTTTATGTGTACATGGGTGATTCCATAGCGGGTGATTCCACAAAATACATATTTAAATTAATAAACGTTTATGAGTTTGGAGTGCACACTCGTGATAAATTAAGGTTAGGATTGAGTTCTAACCAATTTTTTAATGTAGCTGAAGACTGCTAGGTATTCACTTTTGTCGATTTAATTGTATTATTTTACTAACGATTGTGAATGCTTCAGTTGATGTGTAGAGATAGCAGCGGTGGCAGTGGAAAGTATTGGAGGATAGCGTATATTTAAGTTATCGTCAATATTTTGATGGGCGCATACCTTAGACATGGCGCCTATATTTTTTCGCGCTTATTTATCAAAGTGTTTGATATTTATTTATTATTTTTGTATAAGCATGGGTGCACGATTTAGATATTTGTATTAGACATTGTATTTGCGTATGCCTGACTTCTTAGGTGCCCATTAGCTTCAATTCTTTATTGGCACAAAAGCAAACTCAAAAGCTAAAGCGTGCTATTTTATAATTTGGGCTATTATTTGAGCTTGAAGATGAATAATATATGAAATACATGCTTTGTGGAGTGCTCTCACAAGGCATGGGGGGAGATTGGCCCTAATTAGTCTCTTGTTCATGTCGTGCAAGCTTTCTACATTGATTTGTATGCAAAAAGTAAAGTTCTTTTGTTCTTGGGGACCTTCTAACACTCACTACACGTGCATACGGCATCCGATCTGCGCACCAGGGATGCTATCCCCAACCCCCTACTAGGGGTGTTGCTCACAGACCCGTACGAAGGGGCGATACCTCTCAAACCCCCCATTGGGATCATTTTTCCCAAATACCTACAAGGGGCGCTATCCCCAAACCGCAACTAGGGGCATTGCTTCCAAGGACGTTGCCCTCAAACTCTCACCAAGGGCATTTCTCCTAGACCTGCTCTTTCCCCCTCGCCCCTTGTTAAGAACTCACAATTGGGATATTGCCCCTATTTTCATAGCTAGAGATTTTACTTACATACTCTCTATCCTACCCTGATAGAGATTCTACTCTCAAACTATCACTAAGGTGGCTTCAAAATCCTCAATAATATTACACATTATATATTAGATACATTAAATATATATCATCTTACAAAATATAATTTAATATATTTAAATTATATTTATAAATTATTACTAAATTATTTTAATATATATTTTTAAAAAATATATCTTGATAATATATTCCATAATATGCACATAGTCGATATACTAATATAACATGATTTAGACTAAAATAGTATAACTTAAAAATAAAATGTGATATGATACATTTTACTATTATCAACAAGTAGGTAGTATAAGATTTATAAATATTTAACCATGATAAAAATTATCTTTGCTTCTCAAATAGCTTCTAATTGATGCTAAAATTCCTCAATCTTTATAACTTTGTGTCATAGGGAATGAATCCTCCTATACTTTAGAGATCATTGTAGTTTCAACATTTAAGCATGAGGTCAAAGTTTCTCATAAAATATCTTTATCCTTGTTGTCATGTGGAATACATGAAATAAAGGTTTTGATCATTTGATCAAATATTTTCTAATGGAGATCATAGAGATTATTTATCCTTGTTGACATACAATAAAGGCTTTGACCATTTGGCTAAATCTTGTTCTATGGACATCACAAACAATTATTATCCTTGCTATCATCTAGGTTAAATACATGTTTTAACCATATGGCTAAATCTTTTCTTGTGGATATCACAAAGAATTTTAATCCTAAGTCTTGTGTAAAATAGTTGCAATAGAGGTTTTGACCATCTTGCTAAATCTTTTTCCATAAAGATCACAATGAAATTTTATCCTTGTTGTATGTATTTTTCTTGAGTTTTGACTATTTGGCTAAATATTTTTCTATGGAGACCACAATGAACTTTTATCATTTTTGTCATGTGAAATACATACAACAAAGGTTTCAATCATTTGACTATGTTTTCTCCTATGGGGATCACAAATAATTTTTATATTTGCTATGGTATGGAATACATATAATAGATTTTTGACCATGTGGCTAAATCTTTTCCTATACACATTATAAATAATTTTAATCATTGTTCTCGTGTTGAATATATATAGTACAAGATTTGAACATCTGCTGCTATATCTTTTTGCAATGAGAACACACAAGGAATTTTTGCCTTACTCAAAGAGTAGCTAATAAAATAAAGTAAAATCAAGGGCAACTAAAAATAATAGAAGAAACTTTTCTTATTTACTTTAGGGCGGCATAGTTCATGAGAAAGTTTGTTTTTGGCCATATGGTCAAATCTATTCCCTTTCTGTACGATGTTTCCATTAATACTTTCTATTATGGAAGTTGGACTCATTCTACCTAATGTTTAAGTGCTTTTTTCATTTCAATGAAATTTGATACTTCATTGTATTTAGCAATTTTATTACTATTTTCTTCTTTCTGAGAGGTGGCAACATACACATGCTAAAATCTCTATTTTCTCACTTGTACACGTATCATGAATAACGAATTTGATTTTGGAGAAACTGTGAATTTGCTAGTTGATCATGAGATTGTTGCACTTGGGAGAGTGCATGCAATACATCCAAATGAGACATGCCATGGAAAAACACTTGAAGATGGATATATTTCAATGGCTATTGATAAATGTTTAAATGTAGCAGCATATTTGCCATTCCCAACAATTGATGCAATGAAGGTTCATGAAGCTGTAGGTGGTTTTGCAAAATGGAAAAAGAAAGATGTGGTGGTTGTTTTAAACTCAATAACAATCCGTGAGAGGAGATGATTACAAATCAAACCATGTCCTACGTTCTGAGGATATTGATGTGGTTAGCATCCGTGAAAGTTGGAGAGAACGTAGAGTGAGGCTATGGACAGAAGGCAACACTGTGTGTGTTGGGACAAGGGTTATATTATTGGCTTTTCCATATGATGTGATAGACTTTCAATTGCTAGGAGAAGAGGATGTTGGTGTGGTGGTAGATAAAGCCCTTGATCAAACCACATGAACATACATAGATGACAACCTCCATTGTGTCACTTTGGAAAGATAGCCTATAAAACAAGTCACCTTTAATGATGAAACATCGTTGCTACAACAACAATCATACATGCAATTTGTCTCTACAAATGCTTGTGCCAAAAACATGGAAGATATCAATGAAGATTATATTTTTGCAAAAAAATCAATTTTTTTTTAGAAGAGATCATATTGTATGGTCAATAGAAAGCCTCGAATTATTACCCCTAAAGGTGCAACCTTGAGGACTTCTATGGACTCCATTTCACAGGTTTCCATGATTGATTGTTGCCAAGAAAAGTATTGTTAGTTTGCTAATAGAGAAACAATGCAGCAATTACGTAAATACTTTTGGGGATTGCCATTTGAAGACCGTATAAACTATGTTTATGACAAGTTTGAATCATCATGTAGGATTGATTACGTGGGAACAAGGAAGTACAACTTCATCTTCAATGGGCAGGTGGTATGTGGAAAGGCATGGTATGAGATTCATGGAATCCCAACAACATCCTTTTATAGGTACAAAACACGATTTGAGCATGGCATGAGGAGGGAAATGCATGGAAACAAGGGGGTAATAAGAGCAGCTTAGGATTACACAGACATGGGAAGAGCCATCCTTAGAGACTTTGTTAAGAAGAATGCATTGCAAATGCCACACAAGTGTAGAACAATGCAAGATGGATCAAGGGAGACAAAATTGGTCATCCCAGATGTTTACAAGCACGTAGATATATGGGTTGAAGTAAATACAACATTGAGTGGTATTGGATTTAAGGAAATGTCCTTGTCCACCTTCAATCGTATTTGGAAGACAGAGTTCAAGCGTGTAACCTTAGCAAAGACAAGTGATTTCTCCAAATGTAGTATTTGCTCAAAGATCAAAGAGTAACTTGTAGCAACAAAGTGTCTTTAAGAGTGAAATGTGCTTCTAAAGAAATGTCAATGTCACATGCTACAGCAACAAAGTTGTCGGAATATATACTACAACAACAAATGTGCCTCAGCATTAGATCCAGATAAAAACTTGTGCATCATACATGCTAAAATGGACCAGCAAAAGACAGCTATCCCTAGGTTAAGGCTTCGATCAAAAGAGATTGAAAGATCTACTCAACTACCAATTTCTTTAATAGGCATGATTACACATGGACATGGAGAAGGTAGATATGGACATTTCTCACTTGATCTATTGCCTCATTATCCTAACTTCACAATTGCCTCATTGTCGTTGTGTTTTACGAACTTGGAGCGACTACACAAGCATGCAAATGGTGATCTACAAGTAGATGGAAAGCAAGATCAACCTTTGTGCTACTAAATGCCCTCAACTCAAAAAAGCACTAGACCACCATCAAGGTGTTGCACAAAATAAATCATGCATGGAACATAATACACCATAGGATGACCATCATCATTTCAAAAGATTTCCAGAGAACTTACTACTTCAACTTGATAATTGTGGATCAGAAAATAAAAATCGCTATCTCTTTGCATATCTATCATTGCTTGTTGCATGAAGAACATTCAAGATGATCCATCTTGGGTTTCTCATGGTGGGTCATACACATGAAGACATCGATGCAATGTTCATAAATTTTTTAGAGAAGCTAAGGACGAGCATGACCTTCACTTTTCCTCATCTTATGCAACATTTTCAATCACGCCAGATGACAAGTCCTACACCTTTCTTATTGACACATATGCCTAACTTTAAGAGATACATTGAGGGATACTTGTGTGATTCCAAAGATACACTAGTTGGTCACTCAAAATCTCTTCAATTTTGGTTTTATATACAAGGAGATACACTTATCATGCAATACAAGATGCATCCAAAGTCCCCAGACTGGTTATCAAGAGAAGGTGGCATTGAATTATGGAAGAGAGACCTTGCAGGAAAGCCTGCTCTTCCAAAGGGTATTCCAATGTTGTTGCCCATGTTTGAGTATGTTAAGGATCATCAAGAAGTAGAAAGTGGAGTTAAATATTATTTGAAGTATTGGGAAAGATGGTCAAATATACAAGGACTTGAAGCAGAGTTCACAAAGTTTATAACACCAGTGATTGATTATTGGTAATATATGATCTACGCTCTTCAAACTCCAAATGTCCAAGAAGATTTGTTTTTCATAGATTTTTGGCCAAGAACACAAAGTGATGTAACCAATATAGATGTAGATAATGCAGATGACTTTATTGTATTGGAAGAGTTGAATGATCACTATTGTGGTCCTCTGAGTAAATGACCCAAACATGCATTTGAACCAATACTTGATGTTAAGAAAGATGACTTTATGCTTGTTAGACCTTCATATCCAGTATATCCAATATGGCTTGGTGTTGCACAAAGTGAGGTTGATACAAATAGAAATTCCAAAAACTTCAACAAGGTACGTATAGAATATTGGGCACCAATTTATAGAGTCAAAATGCGACAGATGCAGAGGTGTATTTTAATTGTTGGGATAAATATTGGATGTGCAACAAAAAAGATCGTGAACAATGGGAAACAATAGATAGCATTGTCTTATCTTGAATGAAGAAAGGTACAAAATCTCCCAAAAATTTTAAAATCCCCCCAAAGGTCGTATTGAAGGTTAAAGAAAGTCCACAAGAATACATTGACTGAAGATTTTCCTTGAATATTTTCAAGGATATTAAAACTAGGGTGTTTATTAACACCATCTTTTTGAGTTTTTTTCAATCTCTTAGAAACAACCATATGCACCAAGTTCCAAATTAATGAAATTCCCAAAATTCACAAAATCCATTTTGATGGAAAATTCCCGAATTCCCGAATATGGAGTTGATGGAGAAGAAGGAAAAATGATGTAAGGAACTTCTCATTGCCGAGTTTCTCTCCACACACACACTCTCTCTCTCACTCACTCTTGTTCACTCTTACTCAAGACAATAGAGTAGCAAGAACGTAAAAGGGAGAAGTTTGCACAAACGTGAATAGCTTGTTCCATTATTTTTCATCCCTTTTATACATGAACTTTACGAGTACATTTTTCCCACCCCTTTGAGCATCCAACCCCTTTTTTGTGTCTACATGACCAGACTTATCTCATATTTCATATATCTAGACCTTAGCCTTATTGTAAAAATTGACTAATGCACACTGTATCACATGTGCTTCTTGATTAAGTACAATTTGCATGGGAGAGATCCCAACTCTCAAAGGAACATCTGAGTAAACTTTACAACCACCTTTTTTTCTCAAACATTATAGGCTATTTCTGTTGTGGTTAACATTGCTTATGTGTCATGGATATGAATATATGCTCAATCTAAACTTTGTCTGGGGCTTTTGTGCAATAATGTCCTTTGTATTTTTATTGTTGTTGGTTTTCTTCCCTTTTTGTATACTTTATATCTTTCTCCAAGACTTGGTCCCCAAGCTAATTGGCCCCGTCTTTTAGACCATCCCTATTTATGTGAAGAGGCATCATGTTGCTCTAGGCTTATTAAAATTAGAAGTGTGAAAGTATTTTGCCCTTATTTACTACTTGGATCTCGGGGGGTTCACTATATATATATTCTCTATATAACGTGCGTTCATGGCCTATTTATAAATATCCTTATTTGTGAAATTTTCTTGAATAAAACACAACCCTTTTCTATTCAATATGTAAGTAACCCCTTTATATGACACCCTTCTGTATGTAAAAAATGTATAAAAATGGTCTTTTAAAAACCCCTTATTTTGAACTCACATTATATATACATATATTCATGAGTGACCCCCCCGAGACTTGGATGAGCATAGGTAGGAACTCACTATAAGGAATTGGGCAATTAGCGACGCCGATTAGCGACGGCGGATATCGATGTCGCTATAGGCGTCGCTATTGGCGTCGCAACTGGCGTCGCTATTTGCGACGGAAATAGCGATGCAAATAGCGACGCCGCAGGGAAAAAAAGCGCGGCCGAAACCAGAGCGCCGTTTTCATTTTCTTTTCTTCGCCTTTTGAGAGCGAGAGCGAGGGAGAGAGCCAAGGCTTTGTGAGAGAAGAAGAGGAAGAGACTTGCTACTGCCGCCGTCGCCGCCACCGCCACCGCCGTTGTTCGCGAAGGAGAGGAGGAGCCCTCGTTGCAAAGAGAAGCCGCCCACGCTCGCCATATCTCATTGGTGAGTCTCCCTCTCTCTTTCTTTTACTTGTTGAAGGTTTAAATCGTTCTCTTTTGTTTGTTTAGGAGAGGAAATGAAAGAGAAGGAGAGGGAGAGGGAGAGAGAGGGAGAGAAAGAGAGGGAGAGGGAGAGGGAGAGTGCATTCTCTCTCTCTCTCTCCCTTTTTCTTGTTTAATGTTTAAATTACTTTCTTTTTTGCTTGTTTAGGAGAGGAAACGAGAGAGTAAGAGAGAAAGAGAGGGAGAGGGAGAGGGAGAGGGAAAGAAAGAGAAAGAGAAAGAAAGAGAAATAGAAATAGAGGGAGAGGGAGGGGGAGGGGGAGGAAATAGGAGAGGGAGAGAAAGAGAAAGAGAGGGAGAAGGAGGGAGAGTGCATTCTCTCTCTCCCTCCCTCTCCCTTTTGCTTGTTTAATGTTTGAATCACTTTATTTTTTGCTTGTTTAGGAGAGGAAATGAGAGAGAAAGAGAGTGAGAGGGAGAGGAAGGGGAAGGAAATGAGAGAGGGATAGAAAGAGAAAGAGAGGGAGAGTGCATTGTATCTCTCCCTCTCCCTTTTGCTTGGAGGATGTTTAAATCACTTTATTTTTTGCTTGTTTAGGAAATGAGAGAGAAAGAGAGATAGAGAGGGAGAGGGAGAAAAAGAGAAAGACAGGGAGAGGGAGAGGGAGAGGGAGAGGGAGAGGGAGGGGGAGGGGAAGGAAATGAGAGAGGGAGAGAAAGAGGGAGAGGGAGGGAGAGGGAGGGAGGGAGAGGGAGAGGGAGAAAGAGGGAGGGAGAGGGAGAGGGAGGGGAGGGAGGAAATGAGAGAGGGAGAGAAAGAGAACGAGAGGGAGAGGGAGAGGGTGAGAGAAAGAGAGGAAGAGAGGGAGAGGGAGAGAAAGAGAGGGAGAGGGAGGGGAAGGAAATTTAAGATAATATACGTATTGATAATGGTATGCAATGTGCTTTGCATACGGCCACATACTTCATCAAAATGAACCCAAAAATATTGTTATAGAAGAAGAAACCCTTAAATTGAGTATAGGATAATTTCTCTCAGGTCTTATGACTATGAGTAGAATTGATTGAAATAAATTTTATTACTATAGTTATAAAATTTCATAGATGGCGCGCATTAATTTTAAAATGGATTAATTATACTCAAAGCCGAGATATAACAAAAAATTATCTACCGGGACAAACAAATCGTTGATCATGATACAAGGCCGAGATATAACATCGGAAAATCTCTCGAGTACTATATACAATGCAAGGTTTATGGTCAACTTGCAACTTGACATACATCTCCATAAAGCTATCCATTTAAGCCTCGTTTGCTGTAATGTAGATAAGATGGCAAACGAAGAAGGTCTTATTGTTCAAGATCGCGAGTCGTATCTTAATCAGCGTGTCCCATATCCTTGCTCTCAATGGAAGTTGGCAATTAGACGAAAACGCCGATTGTCTATAGAACACATACGACGATTTGGCGAGTTTCAATCTGAGATCATTGATCAGGCGATTGCAGATTTTCAACAAACGATAATTTGAAGTTAGCATTTTTCATGCATTGTACTCTCAAGCTAATTGAAAACCATACGCGATAAGATTGGATCTTGTTGGCAAATTTTGTATCCAGGGGGGTGATGTCTCGACCCAAGGGGGAGTGCACCCTTTGCGGCCAATTAGAAGAGTTCGTGGACGTGTGGTGGATGGATTGCAGGAGCCAATCGACCACTCGCAAGGCCCATCTATACCGTCAATGCTAGAGGAGACAGACAACCTTCCCGACTTGCCTACAATCTTGAAGCCTGAGATGGAGGCAATGATTAATGCATTGATTCCCACGGATGTTGAGACATCTGATCCGCTTAGAGAGGAAGCATCTATACCATTATATGATGGGTGCCGAGTATCTCGGTTGAAGACATTGCTTGCACTCTTAAGTGTGCAAGCAAAATACGGTTGGAGCGATACGAGTGTGACTGAGTTATTCAGGTATCTTGCACACAGACTTCATTGTTTTTTTTTTAACAGTATTATTGCAAACATGGATGGATTTTTCAAGGTGTTTTATGATTTTTTCAGGTTATTGAAATATCATATATTGCCACCTGCAAACACCATGCATGAGTCTCGTGATGATGCACGACATGTTTTACGGAAGCTTGGCATGGACTACAATAACATCCATGCATGTATCAACAACTGCATATTGTTTCAAGATGAATACGAGACTATGGAGACATGTCCAAAGTGTGGTGCTCATAGGTATCGATAGGACTTGCAAGGGCAGACCATCCCTCAAAAAGTCATCAGACACTTTCCGCTCATCCCCCGCATAAACCACATGTTTCGCACGTCTGCCATGGCAAGCTTGACAACGTGGCATGTGCAGAATAGGTCCACGGATGGAGTGCAATGAATATCAGCAGATTCGCGCGCATGGAGCCACATTGACTCTACCTTCCCAGGCTTTGCGCGAGAGCCAAGGAATCTTCGGCTCGGTCTCGCCATGGATGGTGTGAACCCATTCGGTCTGCGCTCGACTTCTTACAGTGTGTGGCCTATAGTGCTTGTCAACTACAACATTCCTCCATGGCTTTCTACGAAGAAAGGACATCTCATCCTTAGCTTGCTCGTTCCGGACCGCTACAAAGTAAAAAATATGGACGTGTATCTTCGTCCATTAGTCGATGAGCTTAAGATTTTGTGGGAGGAGGGGGTCACGGTGCAAGATATGAGCAGGCGCGATGGTCGGCGGTCAGCCAACATTCGAGCCATTCTCATGTGGACGATGCATGACTTTCCGGGATTGGGAGAGTGCTCAGGTGAGCAGACCTTTGTTCTCGCTGGTAATATCTATATTTTATTTCATTCAATCAAGTATTCACTAGGTCGTGGATCGCCTTGCAGGTCTCGTTACCTCAGGTTATCATGCATGTCCATTGTGTGGGCCACAGTTAGACTCCCGAAGGTCACGAACCATGAAGAAGATGGTATATCAAGGACACGCCGCTTTCTTGCCGGAGGATCATGAACTCAGGGAAGGTTTTCTTGGACGACCTCCAGCACGTATGAACGCTGCAAGCTGGTACGAGCTGAAAATGGTAAACTCGGAATCACATCCAAATGGAATGCGACGGTTCTCAGTTTTCTACGAGTTGCCATATTGGACCCACTTACAGGTCAACCACTTGTTGGATCCCATGCATATTTTCAAAAATGTGGGCAGCTTGCTATGGGACCACATCACAGGAAAGAGAGACACTATAAGGTCACGAATGGATTTAAAGGAGGTAGGTAAGATGGAGGCGCTTTGGCCGCAGTCGAGTGCTGAAGGGGGAGTGCAGCTTCCTCGCGCTCCCTGGGTTTTGTCTACCAAAGAAGAGCGCATTGTGCTGGGCTAAAATCCCATGATTGGCATAAGATATGTCAGGTTTGTGAACAGAATGGATTTTAATTAGCGTGGACATTTTGAAATTTGAAAAGTGACCATTATTCTTAATGCTTTCTCATTTGTGGCAGTTTGTCC
Organism: Lygodium microphyllum; assembly: GCF_053477565.2. NCBI lineage: Eukaryota > Viridiplantae > Streptophyta > Polypodiopsida > Schizaeales > Lygodiaceae > Lygodium > Lygodium microphyllum. Next base: position 79,666,579 of record NC_141147.1, on the reverse strand, counting down.
TACCGATCGTGATCGCGGGATGCCTAACTCCAGAAATTCGCGGGGCCATTTACAAGTTGTCGACTTTGGTGCAATGGATCTCACAGAAAGAGATTAAGACGTCCTCTATTGAATCCGCAAGGCGGGGAGCAGTTGAGACGGTCTGTCTCTTTGAGAAATACCTGCCCACTAGCATGCTCACGATACAAGTTCACCTTCTTGTGCATCTTGTGGACGAAGTAGAGATTGCTGGACCTGTCCATACGTGATGGATGTTCTTCTTGGAGCGCTTCATGAAGACCCTGAAAGGCTTTGTGCGACAACGAGCTTGTTCGGAAGGTAGCATGGCGGAAGGTTGGTTGGTGTCAGAGGCGTTAGTGCATGTCTCACAATGGCTACCAACGGTGGAACCAGACAATGAAATGCTATGGACGCTGAAGGACGATGACAGGCTGACTGGAGATGTGGTGGTTGGAAATGGGGTAGAAAAAAGCATGGATGCCTCAATGGAAGAGAAGGTGAATCGCTTTTGTATGTTGCCCCATGCCTCCATGGAGACGTGGCTCGCCAAGTACCAGATTGCAAGGCAAGATCGAGAGGAAGCGCGAGCTGAATTTCGACGCAGTACGCGTCATCGACTGATTCGATATCCCGAAGGCATGGAGGAGATGCCGCGGTTTATGTCAACACGATGGTTGCATGGAGCCTTGACCGCAGCATCCAGCGAAGGGACAGAGGTCTTAATGGAGGAGTGGGAGTTCTCGAGGGGATGTAGTCCAAAGGTAATGAGGGGTTTAGAATGTGTCGTATCTAAATTTGCTTGCTACATCTAATTTGAGTGTTTCAATGTGCAAAACAAAATATATAGTGCAGCGTGGTCACGCGGACGGCATTTTCGGGTGGAGCGTATTGACCAAATGCGCTCCACAATGGACTGTGGTGTCATGGCAAGGTTTGAGCAAGAGAGCCGGCGACAAGCAACGGATCCGAACACGGTTGTGGATGAGATGGAGTATTTTGGGAACTTGCAAAGTATTATTACGGTGGATTACCGTAGCTTCTCCATGATAATATTCGATGTGTAGTGGTTCAAAGTGGTACTTGGAGTAGTTGGCGCAACAGTTCGACGAGGTCCATCTGGATTTCTCGAAATAGATTCCGAAAAAAAATGGATGGATTTGCGCGACACCTTTGTGTTGCCGGCCCATTGTGAACAGGTACAACTAGTCATTTGCTTGCTAATTGTAATACGACATGGTTTATGTCACAATGGTTTGAAGCCGCTTTGTAAGTGTTTGTGAACAGGTAATCTTCTATCCAAATCCCCGACAACCTCGATGGTGGTATGTTATACCTTCAACTCCTCGAGGTGCGAGAGTATACGATCAAAGCGATGTTCCAGGCATAGATGAAGAAAATATGCAAATAAAGGAATCGAAATTACAAGGGGTGGAGGCCACTGCAAGCTTGGAGCCCGCATCGGCTAACAATGATGGAAATACAGAAGTCGTAGAATTTTTTGAGAACGAGGCAGACTCGTTCTTTTGTGGTGACATGTCTATCGACCTTCCAGTGTATGCAGAGTTGTGTCAGGAGATTAACATGGGACCATAGAATACTTCATTCTTGGAGAATTGTATTACTCAATTCGTTGTTTAGATCTTCCATAAAGGTAGATAAGATATGCATTTTAAGAGGGATTTTTCAAAAATGATTTATATTAATGTGCTTTGTATAGTTTAAATTGATTATTCTAACATCATTTTTTATTTGTGCAGGTATCGACATTTTCAGGATGAGTCGAGGGATGAGCGATGAGGAGTTTCAGGAGGTGATGGCACGCATGTCTCCAGATCAGCTTGCGAGATTCAGAGAGATGGCAGATCAGGAGCTGTCTCGTTCTTCGTCAGGGCGCTCTGCTAGATCAGCTTCAGCGCGATCAGATGCTTCAGCTTTGAGTAGACGATCTCGACGCTCGCGACTTGGGCCAGAGGGAGGGACTGCGACTGCAGGAGGATCAAGGGGGTGCTCCTATGGAGACACGGACGCAGTGTCTCCGTCTCGTCGTTCAGCTGGAGCTCGGTCACCTCCAGGATTTGTCACACCTGTGGGGACGTCCACTCCAGTTACTCCGGCTTTTGCGCAGCCGTCGGTAGATGACACGCCTTTTGGTGGCACTCCTTTTGGTGACACCCCCTTTGGTGGCACCCCTTTGAGTGGCACTCTGGGAGAGGGTACCCCCGTCGGTACACCGGATGTACAGGGGTCTCCTGGATATGCCCAGGAGCGTGGACGGAGATGGGAGAGGACCCATACAAGGCATACTCCTAGGGATTATGGATACCTAGTGGATGGCAGGTCAGGAGCCATCATCATGAATGATGAGGGGAGGAGGGTGATGGCTCGCATGAGGGAGTTGTGCCAACAAGTTTTTCGGCACAATGTCCTGGATCATTGGAGGAACATACCGGAGGGGAGCAAGGAGTACATAGTAGCATCCTTGCACAAGGAGTTCCCGGTGCCAGCCGCAGTGGATAGATTCTCTACGGGCTGGATGATGGATTGCATGCGTGCATATATGTCACATAGACGATCCGACGCACGCAAGGCAATCAAGAGTGGGGCTCCAAATCCCGAGTGGTTAGATGCAGACAACTGGCGCCGACTGAGGGAGGAGGCTACAAATTCGCCAGGACGTTGGAGTCAGCAGCGGGAGGCGGCGAGGACACGTATCGAGACCGGATCGGTACATCATCTTGGGAGTGGCAGCCACATGACATGTTTGGAGGACTTTGTAAGTTTCTCTTTTGTTTTGCTTATTTGTTTTTTTGAGATATTCTTTGTACTGACAATCATGTTTCTAACAGTTAGCATTTTGTTTTCTTTGCAGCACTCCATTACAAATCGCGATCCGCAAGGCCTTGAGACTCGATATGCAGAGAGGCACGGTCTCAGATCATTGATCGACCGATTGTATAGACGCGGCGGCCCAGTAAGTCACTCATCTTTCTTGTCCGTAGTTACCATGAGATATTTGAATGCATTATTGTATGGTGGATTGATATGTTGTTTCTTTTTCTGCAAAATCCATTTGATGCTCCTTTGCAGCGGGAAGAGCTTTCGGGGGACGAGGATTTGTAGCTCGCCCTTGGATCCTTAGAGCTCACATACCTTTAGTTTTTAGTCGCCCGATCTATGTAGACATTTTCTATGTATTAGTTGTATTGTTTTATGATTGTACCAATCGCATTTTATGCGATATCATGTATTTATTTCACCTATCAATTTTATGATTTCAGTATACATTCTTTTTGTTTGCAAACTCTTTGTATGCAGCAGTGCAGAAACTATTTCGTATGGCTCTCATACAGCACACAGTGCTATATGTCAAGCTGCCCTGCCACAAATTTTTTTTTTCTCTGTTACCGTCGCTATTTGCGTCGCAAATTTACTGCACGCGTCGCTATTGTCGTCGCTATAAGCATCGCAAATTGTCTATAACCGTCGCTATATACGTCGCTATATATATGCGTCGCATTTGCGACGTATATAGCGACGCATATAGCAACGATTCTATGGCGTCGTCAATAACGACGCTTTTTGCGACGACGGGGGCAAATTTTGTTGTTTGTATTTTCGTCGCTTTAAACGTCGCTATAAGGTCTATATCTTGTAGTGACTTACGTCCTTCCAAGCCCTTTGTGTGCATTGATAGATTTGCCTTTCCCATCTTGCTTTCTATGAAAGTAATCATGTATGCAATATACTTGTTGTGTTTGGTATACACGCAATGGTACCCTCCTTCAAAGCTTCTTTGGAGCAAGGCTTTTGAGAAGCGCACATCATTGAGTATATCACATTGCATGTCCATCATCCAGAAGGGGGGCATCAATATTGTCGAGGGTGTTGGATACCTCTTCCATTGTTCGCATGAAAGATCAAGTATGCTAAAACATAGGAATTAGAGCTTACAAGGTGTGCTCGCAATATGTTCCAAATCGACTTGCTCAAAGAAGCAAATAAACAACAAAAACCATGACTCATGAGACAAAGAACAAAGTAGAGCGACAATCATACTATATTCAAGATTGATTTACACAAAGAAGTCTATTTTTCAGAAGACTTTAGCTCTAAGAAATTGATTTAGGAGTCTATCAAATTTTTATATGAAGTAGTTTTTCTTGACATTTACTTGGAATTTTAGTCATTTGAAATCAATACTAAGTTGTGTAAGTGATCAATTCTTCTTATTTTAAAAAAGAGGAGGTCCTCTTGTCAATGTGATTTTCTTGGGTAATAGAAACCTTGTTCAATTAGTTCTCTTAGTTTTTAAAGCTCAATAGCTTTGAGTACAAAGATTTTGTATGGTCTTTTGAAAATGGGATTGACTTTGGAAAATAATTCTATCTCATGGTTAACTTCTTGGTTTGGGGATAGCTATGCTAGCTCTTTTGGGAGAACATTATCAAAATCATCGATCCGCAAAGCTAACATGCCTTGGTCTTTTCAACATTGTTCAACCTAATCATATAAGCTTCTCATCACTTTCTTAATCCCTTCCAAAGTTAATTGAGTTTGGCTAGGTGGAGCCATTACAATGTCATTCAACAAAAATAAATCACAATATTAAAACTCTATGAAATACAAGATAAGGTATTTTCTTTTAGCTAGTAAAAATTGAAAACTATCTATTTGTGTGTGGTATGAAGTTAACATATGTGTTGCCCTCCTCTTCCGCTACACACAATGCATGCAAGTGACTATGTTCTTGGCATGTCCTTCATCCCGAAAGAAGAAATAAAATGTTGCACTCCATGAGCTTAACATTGGGACAATCGGACACATCCTTTTTCTTTCATGAATTTCGACCTATATGTTGTACAACTCTCTCACCTAGCCTACTCACACAGTACATGGATCTACGACTAGATACAATTAAATAATGAGCTTATCAATACTCACCACATTGTAGTTATCATATCAACAAACCATGGTCCACATGCACATTCTTGTGCTTTTGATCTTGTTGCCATGAATGAGAGGAGATGCCAATGATATTCTTGAGGAGATGAAGAGAAGAAGAGAGCTCCACAAACTGCATCCCTCACTCCCTTATACTCTCAACCCCTTGTATTTGCAAATCACCAAAGGGATGGAATGGGATAGAGAAGAAGGAAAAAGGATGTAAGGAACTTCTCATTGCTAAAAAAAGCAAATCAACAACCAAAACCACAATTCACGAGACAAAGAACAAAGTAGAGCGACAATTGTACTATGTTCAAATTTGACTTACACAAAGAAGGAAAGCAAGAGCAAGATCGCCATCATGCTTTGAACTGATGAAGTCAACATAACTACTAGAAGGATTAGATGTGAAGAGTGCTCAAGGAAATCACTTGCTTGAAATGAGACAAGAGTGCTTATTCATATACCGTTGCATCTAGTCATAGACCACTCACCTGCTCAGCGGAAGAGAATTCACTCAATACATGCTTGATATTCGTGGCAAGTGCAATGCTTGCAATGATCTAACAAGTCCTTGCAGTAGCCTTAATCGGTGCCTCAGGTTAAGTGTAGAATATCACTTGTCAGCCATGTGAAAGCACGTTTGTAACCCACTGAACGTTTGTAACAGCAGTGGCAAATCATGTTTAGCCTACAGAACCAAAAGGGATACCTAAAAACAATATTAGTACAGGAGGCGAGGTCATTAATATTGGCTTTTCCGTGTGTGTGCGGCACAGCTGCGTTATCGACATGGTAAAATTAAGACTCTAGAGTTTTTCTCCTTTTGCCAAGACGTCATTTAGAAGAATCTGCAATACTTATGTACTCAATCTTATATAGCCCCGCACATTATTTTGCCTCCACGTCCAAGTTCAAGTTCGATGGAGTTTCAAGTAGATGATCAAGACACGCTTTATAAATATGTCAGGTACGACTGCTTTTAGAGAGGATAGGCATGCAGTTTCTAGACGCGACCCCGCCTACTTCGAATATTGCATTGCACCCACAGAATAATTCGGTACCCTACACAACATTACATTGCAACGAGCAACATTCAGTATGATTAGATCAAATTATAGGATTGTATGATCAAATCAAATTATAGGACTGCATGATCAGTGTTGTCTGGCTTTCAACAACAAGGCAGAGGGGTTATAATGTGTATAACAAGTTGCAAGCAGCACATGATTATCTCTCAACTCTAACTAGCTTCTAATGGACTAGTGCTCATGTATTGACTATGCCTGCAATCTGGTCCTCAGCCACTAAAAACTCTCGTAGCAGCCCTGCATGGGATTCCCACAATTCTACGCACAACTCGCTACTTCAAAGCAACAAATAGCTTGCATATTGGCAAGAATCGTGAAGAATGTCATGCCCGTTAGATTATTGAACATTAACTTGTGGACTCTATTCGATTGCAATCTTAATTCAGTTGTAGATCATGAGGGTAGATCGGGAAACGGTAATGTTGTGAGATCATAAACTGGAGTGCCATGATTGCAATTAAAAGGATGTAACCATTGTTTTACGATCCAATGTGTGATGTTATGTTTGTACTAGAACTCACTAGCATAGGTGAACTTGAGCACGGCCATGACGTTTTGGAATCAGCGAGTTGACGTGGATTGGAAAGCTGTTCATTTGAAGCCACCTGCAGGATCAAGTTAGCAGGTACAGTACTAGATCGTGTTACACCTGTAGGGTCAAGTTAGTAAGTAAAGTACTAGATCGTGTTACACAAGGTCAATGAATCAGTACTGGATCATTTAATTAATGGAGCAAAAGGAAGTAACACGGTCAATGAAATCAGTAGTGGACCATTCAATTAATGGAGCACAAGATCGAATCACAACTCGGCGAGAGCAATTTTGCTTCAGCCCAGTTAATCAGCTTCAGAAGCTTTAATAGTATACAACACAATGTCACTAATCAGGACTGATATATCAAATCAAGAGCTCTTGATTTGATGAAGCCTTATGAAGAGCTTCGGTATGGTACTACCGTGATGACAGTACGGCAGCAAGCCTGATGGAGTCGGTGCATGAATGTTGGAATTATCCTCAAGCTCGAGCTCGACCGGCGCTGCTGGCAGTAGCAGGACTGAACTGTTCACCGTATTCTGATCATCCGCAGGAGCTGAACTAGCTAGCCCCTGTGCCCGACTGTGGGTAATGTCGCGCCCCACCTCTGGAAGTGTTGGTGTTGTCTGCAAATAATTCGATGTGGATGGTACACAAGGAGCAGCACCCGGAGACTGAGTTGCATCTAGATGAGCTCGCAGTTTCTTTGCCATGAGCGGGGCAGTAATGCAGCTAGATCTCGTACCCCTTTTGACCGGCCTATAAGTATCCTCCAGCTTCTGTGCCATAGTTGCCGCATTTGCTTCGACTTCAGTGTACTGCTCCGCATAATTAACACTACTCCCATCTGCTGCTCGTCTTTTAGATCCTGTACTGAATGCACGAACTTGCTGATCACGATCTGGTGCATGGCTGTCCAGGATCATATTCTCCCCACAGCTCGCTGTCACAGTGACTGCGGAGGTGGGACTTCTTGATCTCTTCAGTCTTAAGCCCTGAGGAAAGACATACAGTGGCAGCTGCTTCTGAAGAATAGGGGAGATCTCGATGCTTATATCACGGCGCGAGGCCCACTTCTCATGACTCCCTGTGAGCACCTTGAAGTCGGCAATGGGTTTTCTGATATCCACGATCGGTTTTGGATCCTGAGCTAGACCAGCTTTTTGCAGCTGTGCAGAATCTGTTGCCCTCTCCAGACCAAAGAACAGAGCACAATGAGGACCGTCAGTTAAGCTGCCAGCTGGTGCATTGCTTGAAGTCATGTCTGCTGCATCATGGGAGTACTCCCCAGGATGAGGATGACACAGGACATGCGCGTGTGCCTCGCTCTCGATCATTCGGGCAAGATGGCCGAGCTTAGACTCCACCCAGCCTTTCCATGAACGGAGGTCATCTGCAGTGGCAGCCTTGAGATCGATTTGCAAGTAGTGCTTGAAGGCCTGAAAGAAGTGGTACGGCTGGAAGAGATTTTCCCATGTTGCCTCTCCTTCCTCAATTGCTTCGCAGGTGTTGGCAGCTTGCTGAAATTGGTGCATGATGGTGCGCAATGTGGTGTGGGAGACCTTATGGCTGGAGTTGAGGAAAGGGTATGTGGGGGTGATGATGGGCATGAGATGAGCTCTGTCATGTTTGTTGCACCGAGGGTCCCACGACTGCAGATGATGATACTGGGGGACGTACTGCTGACGAGGCACGGTGGGCCGGCCGCTTAGTGGGCACAACAGAACAGGGCTCGGCCATTTCCACAGGCTGTAGACCTTGAAGAACTTCCTTACCAAAGAACTAGGAGCTGCTGTGGGGTAAAGGCAGCAAATCTTGGCTACCAGAATAGCCCAATTCACACCCCCCAGGTACCCCAGGACGTTGGAGTAGATGCCCCTCAGCTTGGCCCAGTGCTTGATGCATCGCAGCGTAATCTTGAAGTTGTGTATGTCGGGCACGAGTCGAATGATCTGCTCTGTCACCAGGCAGCCATTGATGCTGAGCAAGGTCTGCTCATCCACGCTGCCTGCAAGGATGAAGGCGTTTGCTTGAGTGTGCAGATCAAAATCCTCCGGGATGACAGTGAAGGGCAGCTGAGCGTAGAGGAGGTCAATGGGAACTGCACCTTTGTACTTGAACTTGAGAACGGGAACCTTCGCATCCGGCACGCAGAGGAGACCTGTCACTGTTTGTGGATGATGCTGCAGAAGCTCCTGGGAAAAGCCCTGGAAGAAGTCCTCGTCCCTGCTTGCATAGCAAGGGCCGACACAGAGTGCATCGATGTCGACATCAGGCCCATGGCCAGCCACGCCAAGGCGGTAGGATCCAAACGTTAAGACAGGAGCGCGGGTGAGGTCCACAAGCTGCTGATGGAAGCCTTTGGCCGCTGCAGTGCGTCGGATCCAGGAGGAGGCTGCCTCCTGGAGGAAGGCCAGGGCTTCCTCTCGGAGCGCACTGTCGTTCTGGATGAGTGCAGAGTAGTGCTCCTCACTAGCCTGATCCATGCTCCCTGCGGACATCTGATTGTTTGTAAAGTCAGAGTCAGGGCCAGCGCGAGTGTTGCGCGTGCTCATCGTCGACATGCTGCTGTCCAGGAGGGCCTTGACGAGTTCCTTGGTGCTGGAGATGTCCCTGTCTGTCGGTGGGGAAGTGGAGATGGGAGGGTCGGCCTGAGCGCACTGATTATAAACAACATTGTGGATCGCGCCCGACCCGGATTTCTGCTGCTGCTTGGAGCTGTTGGCCGAGATCACCCTGCACCTGTATGTCGATGATGAGGGCATTGTATCGATAGGGTAGGATAATATTGGATGGTCGTCAGCTAGTGCAGCCGCTGGTGTAATCTGATCTGATATGTATGTATGTATGTTTGTTTGCAAATGTCGGCCGTTCGTCACTGTGCCGATGGATGGAAAATTACGCGAGCTTGTTAATGTCTGCGCTGTACTGATCTGTGTACTGGTGAGGGTGATGGTGATGGTGACGATGGAAGGACCCAACGCGATCAGCTAGGTGCTGCTGGACTAGTAGCAACGTATATACCAGACAGCAAGCAATTAGCCGCAGGAAATGGCAGAATGAAGGGAAGGATCAAGCAATTCGCCGCAGGAGGCTCGGGAAACGATCGATTGCAATGAGGAATGAATGGCGTGCGAATCACGAAAAGCTTATATACGTCAACAGCAGGCCCCAAAAGTTTCTGGAATCTACACGTCTATCTCTTGTTATTTCGTTCCCTTTTTTCCCGCTTAAACGCTTCGATGCGTCACGCCGCACGCGTGGTTAAAAAGCAAACTGCGCATACAGCGTGGACCTTTTTCTGAACATTTATTCGTCCGTCTTTCTCAAGACAGTAGATTGGGCTTGTTCTTATATTCTAATTATGCCACGATTGATGAGAAAGTGCCAACTAAGGGCCCAAAAGTTTCTGGAATCTACACGTCTATTTCATGTTATTTCGTTCCCTTTTTTCCCGTTTGCGTGGTTAAAAAGCAAACTGCGACCTTTTTCCGAATATTCCTCCGTACGTGTGTCTTAGGAGGCAGGACGATACTGATCATGGCCACTTGATCGATGAGGAAGTGCCAGCTAAGGGCCCGGTCGCACTGAGCGCTTACGGGGGTGAGTAAGGGCACCAGCAATCGCAATGTTGCTGCCCCCTAACCCTGCTTGCCCTAAGATAGAACATTGTTTCTCGCAGGGGCTTCTAGGGGGTACGCAGGGTAAGCAAACCCTAAACCATAATATTGAAAGAAACCTCTAAAAGAACCATAAAAGATTCGAATGCAGCCACCTCTCAAGTTTGTATATTACAATGCCTTGATGAGAGACTGCTAGCTAAGGTACTCTGAGAGGCCATATTATTATGATGTTGCTTAGATCTAATGAGTAGAATGTATCATGACACATACACAAATTTACAGGTGAAGGTGAAAAGAGTGGGTGGTATTGGTCCTTTGTGAATGCAAAGAAAAGTACAATATGATCTTATAGTGTTTTTCCCATACAAATCAAAGTGAAGAACTATCGAGTGATGATTGTTTCAATGTGTGAAGCTTCAACCCTACACGCTATGATAGCAGCATGACCTTGGAGATGATCCACCCGCGCAAAATATCCTTCCTTAATTTGTCCATAGAACAAAAACTCTATGCTAGGACAAGCGGAAGAAGGTTGTTTCATAAGATCTACAAGTACAACCAACATCGAGAGAGTGAAAACTTGACTTTTTTCAAATTAACATCCTTGAGCAATGCCTTACCCATCATTTTGGTCCTGACACCTTATTTTTAAAAGGTGTATTATAGAGAAAATAATGGCACTATTTAAAGGGGACTATTCGATAAATTTGCATTCCTTCACCAAATTGATTTTGGAAATGCATAATGTACATCTATTCTCTATGTGTTCTGTTGTAAGATATAAAGTGTTATGTAACCTATTATTTCTAATTAGACTTTTATTTGGAAGGTACAAAAGAGGAAGGGCCAACTGCAGTAGCCCAGGATGCCGATTGAGAATGGGGAACCCTTAGAGAATGATATCCTTTCCTTTGGAGTTATAATGTGCAAAGCAAGGTAGTTCACCTTGTCATCATGTGAGGCCGTTGATACCATGAAGTAGCTTGTGACCATCTTTGATGCTGATGCCAAAGAGAGGAAGGACCAATGTGAGAGAGAGATGGACAAATGAGGAGCAAGGGCTCCAATAGAGAACAATCTAAGGTTATGCTCTGCTCTTTGAGACATTACCTCTTGCATCAGTATCATTCCACATGGAGATGAAGGCTAGCAAGACCCTTGCACATTCCACGTGAAATCCCATGCAACATCTTTAGAGGCCTATCTTCAATCACACTAAGGGTCATGGACCATTGATAATAACAATGTGCTTATGTGAGTCTTTCATGGATGATATTTTTCATAGGAGTTTAGTTTTTGTCTTTTATACTAGAGTTTCAGACTATGGTCATAATTCAATTCATTTATGATATCTTTACTTCTGAGTCAAATGTTGAATGAAATGATAGAACTATGCATAGAACTAGATCATAAAACTTGATTTTGCACAAACGATACAACTTTAGCTTAAAATAAATGTTGAAGTAAAGGTCACATTGTCAAAGAGATTCTTTCGAGGTACATGTGCTTTAGAAGTTGAACTACGAGTCTAGGTAGAAGCTGAAAAAAACATTTGTCAAATTGTTGAAATAAAGGTCAAAGGAACTTTGGCAAGTGCTATACAAAACTCAGCAAATGTTTGCATGTTGAAAAGTAAAAGGATTTCTTGCATCGTTAAATAAGATGTTAGACAAAATTTTGAACGATACATGAAAAAAAGATGTTTTCATTGAGGTCCAACAATTTATTTAGAGCATAAACAATAGTGTAGCCCAGTTGGTGGAGGTGGGTGCCTGGATACCTTATAACCAATCGTGAGATCTATTCCTCCAAGCTTCTATGCAAGGCCGCTATGGCACCTACCACCCTTCATGATGGTGTCCAAGTGAAATTTTGTAATAATATATAGTCATTCGGCAAATACCACATTAGAATTAAAAAGTAGAGGTATAATTAGACATTTACCAAAACATTGAAATAATTGTCAAACAAATTATATGAGTGGTAGAAATTTGTAAGATTCTAATAAAACTTCAACTAAACATTGATATAAATTATTATATTTGCATTTGCACTTCAAGACAAAAGAGTACTAAAATTTCGAGTACTACTATCATAGCTTTCGCAAATTGATGTCAGAAAAAAACATGCCTCATTATAATTTGCCTGAAGTAGATGCTATTGTTGTATACATTATGATTAATAGATGCACTACTGCTATACGTGGTATGACTACCCAAATAGAAGTTTAGATGTAGAAAGCCAAATTTGTCCCATTTGAAAGTATTTGGATGTATTTCTTATATGCACATTCTTGATGGAGTTGCATAGTGAACTGGATGCCAAAGAAAAAACATGTGTATTTGTGGAATATTCTCTTTAGCAAAAGGGATATAGATGTTATAACCTTGTTACACATGAGCTAAGAGTTATCATGGATATTGTTTTTTATAAAATGAGTAGCTAGGATAGTAATATCTAGAATGCACTTGGGACTTGTGAGCATGAGAGTACCGCAAGGCACAAAATGGGTAAGTAGTCAGAAACATTGAGTGAACCATGAGCGTCTCCTAGTTATGGTTCTATTGATAAACCTTGGAGTGCTAAATTGACCAAGTTACTCTACCAAATACATCAGAGATGTCAAGAAAAGATAAAGAGAAAGTTGGAGACTCACCTATTATAATAGATATATGAACAAGTTTCTCTCATGTTGATGTCGATTTAGATGGCTTTGAGCAAAGCTTGGATGAGGAGTTTGGAATTTTGTCTATTAAAACATGTGGTGTAAGGAAGGAATAAGAGGATGCTAAAGCACCTGGTAGTGATCAAAGTCCACATAGGTCAAGTAGAATATGAAATCCAATGTAGCACTTTACATGTGATAGCTATATAGTGCATAACTTTGCATGCATGGCTAAGGTTTCACATGATGTTAAACCCATAGGTTTTGAGAATGTGTAGTGAATAATAAGTATTGAAATCATGCTATGAATAAAGAAATGGCTACACTTTAGGATAATGACACATGGGAGTTGGTGCCTTTACTTAAAGGCAAGAAAGCTATTGGCTATAAATGGGTTTACAAGGTCAAGCATAAGTAGATGGATCTATTGTTGTTGCAAAAGGATATGGGTAGAATCATGGTATTGATTATGATGTGACTTTTTCTCCAATGGCTAAAATAACAATATAAGGGTTGTCATAGCAATGGGTGCATCAAAAGGTTGGATCATGTATCAAATGAATGTTAAAAAGTAGAGGGAGTTGGAAGAGGAAGTTTATATTGAATGGTCACTTGGTTATGTGGATGAGAGTCATCCAAATTATGTATGCAAGCTTCATAAGACCTTGCAGGGGCTGAAGTAAGCACCCAAGACATGGCATGATAGGATTTCAAAATACCTTCTCAACATTGGATTTTAGAGAGCACAAGCTAATCACTCACTTTATGTATGAGAAAGTGATGTAGATGTTGTGGCCATTACTATATGTATGGATGATTTGAACATTGTGGGTGATAGTGAGATAGAGATTGACAATGTGAAGGGTCTCCTCAATATTTAATTTGAAATGAAGGATCTGGGAGAGCTATGTTATTTTCTTGGCATAAAGATAATTAGGAATCTAGAGGATATATGGTTATTATAGAGAGAGTATGTGTTGAATATGTTGAGGAAGTATGGTATGGTTGATTACAAGTCTATTTCTATACCTTTGGATATTAATGCTAATCTTCATGCAGATGAGGATGACTTGATTAAGGACATCACTATGTATCCAAAGATTGTGGACATCCTTATTTATTTTACGATCACTAGGCTACATCTCGACTATACAATCGGTTTGGAGATGTAGTTTATGCAACTTCTGCAAAACCCACATTTGGATACAATGTGATGCACATTGCACTATGTCAATTCCACATTGGACTATGCCTTATTCTATTGTGTAGCTGTACCAATGGACTTGCATGGTTACACAAATGCAGATCGAACTGGTATACTTTAGACATGAGGCCTACTAGTAGTTTGGTGTTTACTTTGCTAGTGCTGCTATTACTTGAAGGAGCAAGAAGTAGCCAATAATTGCTTTATCTAGTATAGAGATAGAGTATGGAGGTACTACAATCATAGCATGTGAGGTAGCTTGGTTACACAAGCTACTAAGTGATTTGGAGATGCATGTGGACAAGAAAGTTATCATCTACCATGATATCCTTTGTAGGAATCTAGTGTATCATGCATGTACCAAACACATAGAGGTCCATTACAATCTCATTTGAGAGTGGGTTCTTGTACATGATATTGACATTTTCACCAAGGTCATGGGAGTTAGGAAGCATCAATACTTTAGAACTATGCTTGGAGTTCATGACCTCATGCAAAGCTAGAGGAGAAGTGTTGAGATGTTGACCTCTACATGAGGTGGTATCCACTACGCATCTTGGTGATGTGGTTGGATATTATTCACTAGCATGTTAGATGACCGACTTGAGGATATGCTAGTGATCATTCTAAAGTTGGAGTACACCCACGAGTCCATCCTTAGTTATGGCATATTCATTGTGCCACCTCTTCTGTCCTTAGTGGGTTCACACTTAGTGACCGCATACACATATGTTTTAGTACATCAAGACTCACAAGAGCAATCATGTGAGAGTCACATACAAGTGGTAGATTCCAATCTTGAGGGAGGTGAAGTCGTAAAGGATGTGCTAGATAATATATTATATAATAATAGAGAATCCTATAATTGTGGCTAAAAAGGTCATGTTTCATTTGACTATCCAAAAAATAAAAGAAGTAAAGATAACATAAATATGAGATGATAATAAAATAATTATACATCAATCAATAATCAGGTAAATAATGAAAATTGATTTGTTGTGTAGCATATGAGGAGTGCAATAAATACAAATGTATTAGTAGTAATGATTGGTGATGTATACCATGTGGATTTAGGTGCCTCAAACCATATGATGTGTAGCTGAGAATGGTTTAGAGAATTGAAAAGTTTTAAAAATTTTGGTTTTGTGGAGATAGGTGACAATACAACACATCCTATTACTCATGTTGGGATTGTCCCATTGTCTATGTAGGATGGAAAAGTTAAGTGTTTCATTGATGTACTACATTTATCTAACAACACAAAGAACTTGATTTCTGTTGGAAAAATGGTTGATCAAGGATTGCAAGTAAAGTTTAATTAGAATGGATACTTTGTAGAATATTTCAAAAATGAATGTAAACTCGTTGCAAAATGCAAGTGTATGGGAAGAATATTTACCTTGGATATAAATGTACACAACCTGAAGGCTACTATGTTTGCACAAGGTGCAAGAGATGTGGCTAATATTGACACTTGGTGTAAATGTATTGGCCATATAAATATGCACAATTGATGGATATAAAGTCATGTGAATTTTTGACTATCTTTCCTAAGTTCAAAGTAGTTGATATATGTAGAAAGTCTATGAAACATGCCAACTTGAAAATTTGACAAGGCATGCATTTTCTCATGATAAATATAGAAGCATGCATTTATTGATATTGTACATTTGAATATGTATGATCCTATAAATAGTGCATCAATGGTTAGATATAAGTATTATGTAACATTTATTAATAGTCATACAAGGAATGTATGGATGTATTTCATGAAGGAGGAAAATGAGGTGTCCTCTCACTTTTAGGATTTTAAAAATCTAGTTTAGAAACATACATGTATGTAAATTAAGTGCCTGAGGTTAGATCTAAAAGTACCTCTCTAATGAATTCAATAATGTTTTGAAATAATATGAAACTCAGAGAGACAATTTATATGTAAGTACACTTGACAACAGAATAATGCTATTGAAATCAGGAATATGCACATTGTAGATATTGGATGAGCCTTGATGTGGTTGAAAAGAATATGTCTCATTATTATTGGGATGAAGCAGTCTCTACAATTGTGTATATTATGAACTAGATTTGTCACATATTGAAGTGTTTGAATGAATTGTATATGTGCATACTCTTGATAAATTAAGAAAGCTAAACAATATGTATTTGTTGGGTATTCCCTTTATCAGAAGGGTTACATGTGTTATAAACCAATTACACACAAGCTACAAATGAGCAAAGATGTTGTACTTAATGACATGAGTCATTGGTATGCTGCTAAAATATATATTGTTGCAAATGATGCAAAAGAAAATGTGATTGTACAAAATGTTATCCATAGTCACATAAATATTGAGTGGGCCAGAAGAGTCCTCTTCTTCTAAGTCTATAAAGAGACCATGGAGTGAAAGATTATGTGCAAAAAGGACTTCTACAATTGTATGGAATTGCAAATTCAAAAGAGAAGGTTAATGTCAAACTAGAGTTCAAAGTTTTTAAAAACATAAATTTTTACTTATTGTTGTGAAACATGGATTTAATATAGCTTTTGGATAAAAATATATCACAAATATTTTATTATTTTTTAAAAATTATCCCAAATAGAAATTATAAAAAAATTTCACCTCCAAAACTTTTATTTTTTCACCATCCTTAACTTATAAATAGATAAAAAGTTAGAATATCTAGAAAGGAGCTCCAGACAAGGACTTTGGACTATTTAGAGTTTGGGAAACCCATATAATCATTCAAAACTTGATAGTTTTGTTAAATAAATTAAAATTCTAGACTTTAAAAATGAAATCATTATAAAGTAAAACTCAAATCTTATGTGTGGTGCCTTCTTTATACACATATGATATTTTGTTCCCAAAAATTAGAGATATTACTTATGCAATTGATATTACTTGTGTGACAAGGATTAGAAAAGTCAAGTGGATGTGAGTCATAAGGAACATGAATATATGAAGATGACCTCCCTTATGTTTGAACGACACCTCAATGTTCTATGAAAGAAAGAAGGTTGCTATAGGCTTAATCACACACTCAAGTCCTCTCTCCAATACAAAGGGATAGGAGAAACTAGGAACCTATCTTGTGAAGCTCCTCCCCCACAAAGAAAGAGTTTATATAACCTTGAGCATATGCTAGATCTCTATCTCAAAGACATGTTAGAAATTCACATAAGAAAGATATTACTCACACAAGCTTGAGCACATGCTCAAGCTCTCTCTCATAGACATCTCAATGAGATAGAAGAGATTACCATGGTGTGCTTAGAGATAGAGGTCCTCCCCCACAAAAAAGGAGTTGATACAATCTTGAGCACATGGTAAAGCTATTTCCCATATGCATATAAAAAAAATCATATCAAATAGATAGGGTGCTTGAAGCACGTTGTCTAATAGCCATCTCAATGAGAGAGGAGGAACTTTCTTCTATGCCCTCAAAAGGGGTGGGGAAAACCCCATTAACAAGCTCCTTCCCCATAAGAATAGGGTTTTAAGAAGCTTGAGAATGTGCATAAGCTACATCCCAAAGACATATCAAAAATTCATGCCAAATAGGTAGGGTGTGAATACAAGCTTCAAGCATGCCATCTCATAGATATCTCAATGAAAAACAAGAAACTATTTTTCAATGCCCCCAAGGGGACATGAGGAAATTTTCTTTACAAGTTTATTTCCCGTAAGGAGTGGGTTGATATGAGGTTGAGAACATGCTCAAGCTCTCTCCCAAAAACACCTCATAATCATACCAAATCAATTCATGAAATAGTTGAGCCATGTATGCATCCATGATGTATGTTCTTGTTGAGCTCCAAGCTTGTATATACATTGATAATGTGTATGGGTGCGTAGAGACTAACTTATATTTATGTAGCATTGGCATGAGTTTATTCCTTCATGGCCATGTTGAGTTGTTGATTCCATATTGAAGAGTTGTAATACAAAGACCATGCCCTATGCCTCTATGCTTGGATTAAAATGATGGGTTGTTAATACTAATGTAGTAGGAAATACTTGGCAGCAGCATGGATAAAGCTCAATAATACAATCAAACTCTCTTCAAGTTGGGAATAACCTTGTTGATAGGCTCAATGATATCCTTTATGAGATTGAGGTTAGCTTTAGAACATATAGAGAATCCTAATCCTAAGCTCAATAAAATGTTGAAAGAGAGAAAAATTTCATAAATGTTTTACTTGAGGATTTTTCAATACACATAAAAGTGTATCCTATTCTAAGGAGACTTGATATGAATCAAGTTAAAGTACACCTAGTTCTAAGCACATGGCTTGATAAGATTCCAATTATAGTGGTAGAGTAATTTTTATGATGTCAAACTGGAAGGTGACAACAAAATGATATCAAAGTATACCCTAAAATATTTTAAGAAATGCAATTTAAAGTAAGTTATTACATCAAACTTCTTTGTTATCAAAGTGATAGTTATACTATACCTGATTGAATTTTTAAAAAATCTTAACAAATTAATGATTTTAAAATGTTATTACATTTATCGATATACAAGGTGGAGAGCACAACCTTCCTTTTTATATATCAAAGGGAATCTTATAAAGTTGAAAATATGTAATCATATTGATGTGTACACCATGTTAATATACAAAAAACATAGTTAAGTTACCAATCACATTGTATCATATTTTTATAATGAGGAGGTTGATTTATGTATCATATGTACAAATTCTTACACAAAGAGGTTCAAAATTTTTGTCTCATATTTCTGAAAGAAAAAAACAAAAGGTAAACTCTGTCCCACTAAGCCCACTAACCGATCATAAACTTATAATTAACCCTTTCTCTTGAGAAGGTTGAAAAAATAGAGTTTTGAACTATACTTTACGAATGATTCAATGGGCGAACTTAAAATTCTCAATGTCTATTATTCAACTTTAATACATGCCATGATGGATGTTTCCATAGCCAAGCCTGGACTAAAAATCTAATTACTAAGTGGCAAAATGAGATTACATTCTTAGCTAAAACATGGGCACAAAATCTAATTAAGAGTAGAATATTCTTCAATCCAAGGGGAATACAAAAGCCAAAACCATTGACATTTAGGACCCGCTGGGGGATTCCGCCCACCTGTTTCCCTCTATAGGCATTCTTTAGTTATCTAATTAGGTCCTATCACATTTATGTATGACATTTAAAATTAGCTTCTTTAATTAATCCTTTTAGGGAAGAGGGTTTGTTTGTATAATTTATAGCACAGACAAGAATACAGAGCAAGCATGGTGCACAGATCGGATGTTGTATGCTCGCGTAGTGAGCGTCGGAAGGTCCCCAAGAACAAAAGAACTCTACTTTTTACACAAAACTCAAGGTAGAAAGTATGCACGACATGAAAAAGAGACCAATTGGGTGCAATCTCCCCCCATGCCTTGTGTGAGCGCTCCACAAAGCATGTATTTTATATATTAATCATCTTCAAGCTCAAATAATAGCCCAAATTACAAAGAGCACGCTTTTGGCTTTTGAGTTTGCTTTAGCACAAAATAGAAATAAAGCTAATGGGCGGGCGTCCAAAGAGTCAGGCATACCCAATACAATGTCCAAATATAAATATCATAATCGTGCGCCCATGCGCATACAAAATAATAAATAAATATCCAATGCCTTAATAAATAGGCGTGACAAAATATAGGCGCCATGCCTAAGGTATGTGCCCATCAAAATATAAGTGATAACTCGAATACACGCTATCCTCCAATGCTTTCCTCCGCCACTGCTGCTATCTCTACACATCAACTGAAGCATTCACAATCGTTAGTAAAATAATACAATTAAACCGACAAAAGTGAATACCTAGCATTCTTCAGTTACATAAATAAATCAACTGGTTAGAAATCAATCCTAACCTTAATTTATCACGAGTGCGCACTCTAAACTCATAAATGTTTATTAATTTAATATGTATTTTGCAGAATCACCCGCAATGGAATCACCCATGTACACACTAAATTAATGAAACGCTCGAAAAGAATAGGCGTCCCCATCAACTTCTCGCACAAAGAATCCACTTTGTGTATGAGCCCCGGTCAACAAAGTTTACGGAATCCACCGTAAAACTTCACGGAATCCACTGTGAAATATGCCTCCTGGCATCAAAGCAATCCATTGACAAACAAGTTCAAACAAGTTTTTAAACTTATCTTCAAGTTAATCTTTGTCTCTTGCCCATACAGGAGAAATTATGTATCTCTTCTATTCAATAGAAGTAACTGGTCCAAATCACATGGCACCACAAGTTCTATCCTTTATCCAGAATAGGATCTCCCAACATGCCCAAACATTGGGGGCCACGGAGGTCTTCAACTCCATTCTAGACCTAGCAAGGGATTTCTAGAGCTCCACTTAACCTATAAGCTATCTAGGAGTGAAACATCACTCCTATGGTTGGCCTTTTCACCACTCGACCTTTGGCCCATGAATCGAGCAAGGCCCTCTTCAGGTTATCCACGGTGCGATCATGGAGGTGATCCACCCGTGCAAAATATCCTTCCTTAATTAATCCACTTAAGAATCAAGCACAAAAAAGGCATTTAGTCCTAATATCATTTTTCCAAGAAAACATTTCTTTCTTCCCATGGCAACTTGTCATCACAAACCCCCTGCTATGCATTTACCATAAATCACAAGCACTTGGAATAATCATTTAAACAACAAAACAACGACCAGTTGAATGTAAAAGCATTTAGGATGTTGTATGACCAACCAACAAAACCAATTTTATTCCTCCCAACAATGCAAGAATTAATCCAATAGCATTTCCATCGCGTATATGCTCTCCCCCTTGGAATCAAAGAGCGATTCTATGTAAAATTTTCTTAACACTTGTATACACAATTTTTATGTCATTCTTTTTTTACGATTATGCCATTCATAAACCCTGACCGATTCTTCCTTGTAATTGCTCTATCAACAAATCCCAAGGAGTCCACTTTATAGAACATGTAAGATACCACGTGATTTTAAAAGAAAGGGTATTATATTTAGTAAAATTTATAGGATTATATTTATAAAAGGGTTTTTTTAATTATAATTTTAAAAAAATCTGTAATTTTAGTAAAGTAAAAGGGGTCATTTTAAGACCTTATATCATGTAAAGAAATGGCATTTCTTAACATCCTTTGAATGCAGTTATATAGATGATTGTTTATAAGTGGACTCCCTAGGCAACAAATAAGCCATATGCAACTAGGTGTAATTAACGTCCCTTGATACATGCACTTTGCAAGCTCCATCTTTCAAATATGTACAATAAAATTTATCCTTTCTAATGACCTATACTCGTGCATCATAGTATGGGGCCTAGCATATCTCATATGAGAATCAAAGCAAGCATTTATCAATTTGGAAATACGTTACTTACGACCGGTACCCGAGTTGGATTGACAGTGATCCCTTCACTCGAAGCTTCATTGCTGGTTGTGGGATTGCCATCCACATGCGACATTCTTCGCTTGGGGGCCATCGTCCGAAAGTAGATTGGAGAAATAAATAAGGTGGGATATTTGAGATAGGAGAGTGTAAGAGAAAATGGCTTAGTGGAAGATCGAGAGAGGGGAAATTTGAGCTAACTCTCTCCCTCACAGCCTCTCGGGATAACTCCTCTCTCTCTCTCTCTCTCTCTCTCTCTCTCTCTCTCTCTCTCTCTTGATCCTTCTCGTGATATCCTGGAGGGGTATCCCTCTACCTCTCTCTCTCGCAGCCTCTCGAGGTCTCCTTGTGCTCACTTTGTGCCTCCCCATGCCTCATATTTATAGTGAACTAGAGAAGAGTGCTTGTGGTTGAGAAAAAGAGCTCTTTGTAGATGAGAACTTGGAAAAATGAGTATAGGTCATTAGAAAGGATAGGTCATTAGAACCCTAAGACACTATCCTTTCTCATCTACCAAGTTCTCATCTACAAAGAGCTCCAAAAGTATACCCCCCTTGTGGTTGAGAAAAAGAGCTCTTTGTAGATGAGAACTTGGAAAAATGAGTATAGGTCATTAGAAAGGATATGTACAATAAAGTATATGGTTCCATTGACTCCAAAAGGGGGGTAAAACCCTAAGACACTTGATTAGAAATCTTTCTGATCACTTCTTCTTTCTCTCCCTATTTGAAGTGTTGTTTATTGCCATCACTTACCCTTTTTTTAAAAATGACATCCAATTCCAGAAATCTCCATATCTTTTTATTATAATATCTAAAATATCTAAAATGTGCTAGTTTTTACCCAAAATATTAATATTTTTGGACCATCCATACTATACACATTAATACTAGTGATTAATATGGCTCATAACTCTCGTTCACATTGTAACTTCCGTGAAGGGTGGCTATGGTCCTTGTCAATCTGAGAAATATATCGGATTATGACTCTTGATTTTTTAAAACATATATTTTTAATTAAATAAAAATCATTAGTTATTAACGTTAGTTGGTTTTTCCTTTAGTTAGTCTTTAGTTAGTAATCCTACTAACTTATTAATTGACTAACTAACTTTTAATTGCGTGGAAATATTACACCCCTCAGGCATCTCCTCAATCTCATCTCTAAAAAAGATCCTTCTATTTTCCAAGTGACCTTTGATGCTTTTCAAAGAAACATCTAGATCACATTGGCACATCAACTCACAAGATCCAATGTCACCTTCAATAGACTCTTTCCGATTCTCCACTTCTTCCCTCTCTAGGGTTTCCTCTTTCTCTCTACAAAATTTATGTGTATCCCATAAGGATTTCCCTTCAAAGAAATGTGAGTCAACCTCTTCAATCAAGTCATGAAGATCTAGAAGAAATCCTTCATTCGTAGTTCTTGATTCATAAGGACTATCACAAGATGGCTCATAATTATTTCCCTAATCAAGTAGGTTGTCAGTTGCTCTTTGGGTTACCTTTTTATCTCCTCCTATTCACATTGTCAGCCAACAAAGATATTGGCTAGAATCGATCTCTAATGTTTCAAATTCCTCGTCTTCCTCATCGTCTCCTTTTGAGCTTTCAATGTCCTCATGTCCACTTTCATCAAGCTCACTATCTTTCACTTCAATACAGTTCCTTGTAGACATGTTAGACTTTCTTGGCAATTCTCACTAGCCATAAATGGTGATTGTACCTTTTCCCCAATGCTTAATAGTTCATGCCTTTTTTGGTCATACTCTTCCTAAAATAAGGGAAAAGGCCTCTATTCCGGCTGGCATCACATGAAACTTTATCTTCATTGGTACGTCATACACCTTGACCTCAAGGTCTTTTATGACTCCTAGACACTTAACTTCTGCATGACTTGCCAACCTCAATCTAAATCCTGATGCTTCAATCATCTTAATCCCAAGTTGTTTAACATAGGCTTGTGTGATGACACACACCTCTATTCCTCGATCAATATATGGTTCTCCTATATCCTTATCCTTATATTAGGCACTCACTATATCAAGAAAATGCCAAGAAATTCCTCAAAAATTAAGATCCTTATTGTCTCTACTTTCTTCTCTTTGACATGCAGTTAACCAACCTTTTCAACTCTCTCCTCATCTTAGAACAAAGATCCCTAGCTAGGAAAAAGATATATTAGCTTTTCTTCCAAGCAGGTCTTTTTGAGTATCGTAATCCTCCTCTCCTTGACCTAAGGCCAAGTCAAATGGTAGTGTCTCCTAGGATCTTAAGTCTTAGTATCACCCTCTTTCATAGCCTCTTTCGTCTTCCCTTTTTGGGTCTTACCATCATCCTTTCCCCTTACTCTTTGTCTTTTACCAGCCTTGTTGGTCTTTGGCTCATCCCTCTTGACCTCTCTTCTTCTCTTCATTGGAGGTGCTACATTGATATTTTTGTTGGCTACTAGAATGAAATACAATGTACAATTTCCTTTCTCCTCTGCAATAGGACATTGAGAAGTTGAAGGGTCATGTATCTCAATCCCATAGTCATTCTATTTGTTGGGTGGGAAAGCTCTTGGGAAGTTGATATATTTCATCTCCTGACATCCGAGGTTGTGAATAGTTTGGACTTATGTGTCCCACATTATCACAATTGAAACATGTTGGAAGTCTTCTAAAAAACCCTCTAGCACTTCACTTTCACAATTCTTCTTGCAATCCTTAACTAGTAAGTGTAGTAGCTCCTCTTCCCCATTGCCTTTTTCTCAAAGTAGCTAGTCTCATATCTTGCAGTTAACCTACTAACTAGTCTCCAACTTTAGGGGCTAGTTGAGATCCTTGTCTAGTCATGAATTGGTAATTTTTTCCATCAACCTCTAGCTAAGGTTTCCTAGGTTCTTCTCTTGGTCTCTCTTCTCCAAGCCTATAAATTTGATCTCTTTCTTTATACTTCTCAATTTTCTTTCATTCTCTATTGCTATTCTTACTGCTTCTTCAAAAGTGTCTGGTTC
Source organism: Lygodium microphyllum (assembly GCF_053477565.2). NCBI lineage: Eukaryota > Viridiplantae > Streptophyta > Polypodiopsida > Schizaeales > Lygodiaceae > Lygodium > Lygodium microphyllum. Next base: position 79,642,115 of record NC_141147.1, on the reverse strand, counting down.
CTTGATTTCCAATTTTTTCCTTATATCCCCTTGAAACTTGTCAACAATATTCATTACTTTAAGAATGGTTGGTGCTCTCTCTCCATCACCCAAGGCATTATTACAATGGTCACATAGTCTCTAAAAGTCTAGGGCATATGCCTTGATGGACTGGTCCAGTTTCCTATAGCACATTTCTATAATTTTCCATAGTTCTTGTGTGGTCTTGGTTTCTTGAAGATGATCTAGAAAAACTTGCTTTGTTTCTTCATATTCCAAATGGACTCAACAGTTTTTTTGACTCAACTTCCCCTCATAGATCTCTAACTACTTTCTACCCTCATCCAAAAGTTGAAGTTCCAGTTTCTCTAGGAACCTTTGAGGATCCTCTCCCTTTCTTCCATGAAATTCAAAAACTAAGTTTTCAATCTTGTTTGTCAAGTTTGTTTTACTCAAAAGCACTAAAGTCAATCTTAATACTTAGTGAGGGCACCAGAAAGGATGACATGTGCTCAATTACGTGGGAAAATCTAGAGAATCACACTTGGTCGAGGAATACTAAGGAGTGTTGGAATGGTGTAGTGAACTTAATGTTAGGGTTTATTAGCCTTGAGTTCTACCATACAAGACGACTGAGAATAAAAAGAACTGATTCATTCGTTCGTTTTTCTCAAGTTAGTAGATTGGGCTTGTCCTTATCCTTATTCTAATTATCCCACTTGATTGATGAGAAAGTGCCAACTAAGGGCCCAAAAGTTTCTGGATTCTACACGTCTATTTCATGTTATTTCGTTCCCTTTTTTCCCGTTTGCATGGTTAAAAAGCAAACTGCGACCTTTTTCCGAATATTCCTTCGTACATGTATCTTAGGAGGCAGGATGATACTGATCATGCCACTTGATCGATGAGGAAGTGCCAGCTAAGGGCCCGATCGCACTGAGCGCTTAAGGGGGTGAGTAAGGGCACCAAAAATCGCAATTGTTGCTGCCCCCTAACCCTGCTTGCCCTAAGATAGAACATTGTTTCTCACAGGGACTTCTAGGGGGTACGCAGGGTAAGCAAACCCCAACCATAATATTGAAAGAAACCTTTAAAAGAACCATAAAAGATTCGAATGCGGCCACCTCTCAAGTTTGTATATTACAATGCCTTGATGAGAGACTGCTAGCTAAGGTACTCTGAGAGGCCATATTATTATGATGTTGCTTAGATCTAATGAGTAGAATGTATCATGACACATACACAAATTTACAGGTAAAGGTGAAAAGAGTGGGTGGTATTTGTCCTTTGTGAATGCAAAGAAAAGTACAATATGATCTTATGGTGTTTTTCCCATACAAATCAAAGTGAAGAACTATCGAGTGATGATTGTTTCAATGTGTGAAGCTTCAACCCTACACGCTATGATAGCAGCGTGACCTTGGAGATGATCCACCCGCACAAAATATCCTTCCTTAGTTTGTCCATAGAACAAAAACTCTATGCTATGACAAGCGGAAGAAGGTTGTTTCATAAGATCTACAAGTACAACCAACATCGAGAGAGTGAAAACTTGACTTTTTTCAAATTAACATCCTTGGGCAATGCCTTACCCATCATCTTGGTCCTGACACCTTATTTTTAAAAGGTGTATTATAGAGAAAATAATGGCACTATTTAAAGGGGACTATTCGATAAATTTAGATTCCTTCACCAAATTGATTCTGGAAATGCATAATGTACATCTATTCTCTATGTGTTCTGTTGTAAGTTATAAAGTGTTATGTAACCTATTATTTCTAATTAGACTTTTATTTGGAAGGCACAAAAGAGGAAGGGCCAACTGCAGTAGCCCAGGATGCCGATTGAGAATGGGGAACCCTTAGAGAATGATATCCTTTCCTTTGGAGTTATAATGTGCAAAGCAAGGTAGTTCACCTTGCCATCATGTGAGGCGGTTGATACCATGAAGTAGCTGTTGAGAGAGAGAGAGTACGAGAGAGATACACAAGACATGCTCCCAAAGAATGATTCATATTGATGTAGAGTTAGTATATATAGGTGAGACCCAAGTCAAGTGAGAGATGATATATATAGTTGTAACATCCCCACTCAAACAAAGGTCTCTGGCTGCGAGTGAAAAAACCCTTGGGGAGAACAAGGGAAAAACTCGAGCCCCTACACATACCTACGATACAAAAATGATTTACTATAAAGTTTTCTTGAATACAATGATACATGCCTCAATCAGTGAGACAAGAACTTGGAACAATACCAAGTGCATGTCTTAATGAGCTAAAGCGAGCTTCACTAAGAGATTTTGTGAAGATGTCTGCAACCATTTTATCACTGGGACAATGCTCCACCATAATGGAACCTTTCTTGACTTCATGTCGAACATAATGATAATGAATAGCAATATGCTTTGATTTACTATGTTGTATATAGTCTTTCGTAAGACTAATAGCACTTTGGTTATCGCATCGAAGAGGTGTACTAGATGATGAAGGATGTCCCAAATCTGCAAGTAGTTGTCGAAGCCAAACTAGCTCACGAGCTGCTAATGATGCAGCAACATATTCGGCTTCAGTTGTAGAAACCGCAACACATCGTTGTTTCTTGCTGGACCAAGAAACCAAACATCCATTTACAAAGAAACAATTCCCACTTGTAGATCGCATGGATAAGTGTGAACTTGCCCAATCAGCGTCCGTATATCCAATAAGGTCAAGAGAAGTTGAAGAAGATAAAGAAGAATCCTCTCGACGACGATAAATAAGACCAAATTCCTTAGTACCCTTGAGGTACTTAAGAATACGTTTTGCTGTAAATAAAATATCTGGTCTTGTGTTTAAACCAATAAATTGAAGACAACCAACAAGATTAGCAAAAGGTTGATGAATGGTTGATTCTTCATTGCGTGTTGTAGATGTACCCTTGGTAGAGCATGAAAGAATGGGAGTGTTGGCAGAGTGCGCATTTGTCAACCCAAACTTCTTAACAATATCATTAATAAACTTTGTCTGGCGAAGAAGAAGAATGCCTTGTTGTCAGTGTCGTTGAACTTGAATACCCAAACAAGAATGTATCTCACCAAGATTCACCATTTCAAATGCAGTCGATAAAAGCTTCTTCATAGCATCCAAAAAAGCAATATTATTTGACACAAGAATAGTATCATCAACATATAGAGCAAGAATAATAAAATATTTGTCCTCCCTTTTGATGTAAAGATTTGGGTCAGCAAAACATGCAACAAAACCTTTAGATGTGAGGAACTGATCAATCTTAATATACCAAGCACGAGAGGCTTGCTTTAATCCATATAATGCACGATGAAGCTGGCATACAAGATGCTCCTTTCCTGCAATCATAAAACCTTCAGGTTGCTCCATATAGATTTCTTCTTCAAGATCTCCATTGAGAAAAGCCGTTTTAATATCCATTTGGTGAATTTCTAGATCAAATAGTGTTGCAAAAGCCAAAATCATACGAACAGTTGTGGAGCGCACAACGGGAGAAAATGTTTCTTGATAATCTACTCCTGCAACCTGTGAGTAACCTTTTGCAACAAGTCGTGCTTTGAAATTATCAAACGAGCCATCAGCTTTGGTCTTGGTTTTATAAACCCATTTACATTTGATAGGAACACGATTTGGGGGGAGTTCAGTAAGAATCCATGTACCTTTGGAGATTAAAGAATCGTACTTAGCTTGCATAGCTTCTTGCCATTGATCCCTTTGAGACGAATTAACAGCTTCCATATACGGTATTGGATCCTCTTGGACAGACATAGCATCATCAAAGACATCATATTCAATAGAATAGAATCCATGCTCTATCTCAATAGGAAGATCAACATAGATGTCCAAATTTTCATCAATCTTCTTTGGAGGTGAAGGAGGTTTATGATCATCAAAATTAGTAGAATCACAAAGCAAGTAAGGAAATGCACTAAGCAAAGACTGTGTATCATCTGAAACATCTGACGACCATGTGCCACCCATAGTCTTCTCATCAAATATAGCATCACGACTAATGATAACCTTTTGAGAAGAAGGATCATAAAATTTGTAACCTTTGGAATGATCTGAATAACCAAGAAAAATAACCTTCAAACCTGGAGGATCCAACTTATGTCGAGTGACCTTGGGCACATGAATATAAGCAATGTAGCCAAATGTGCGAAAGTGAGAGACTGAAGGTGTCTTCCCTGTCCAAATTGTTATAGGAATTTTACTAGCAGGTGCAATAGTTGGAAGATGATTTTGAATAAAAACAGCTGTTAGAAGTGCTTCAATCCAAAACTTTCGAGACAAACCAGAGTGTATAAGCATGCAACGTATAGCATTAAGAATCGTGCGATTTTTGCGCTCAGCAACACCATTTTGCTGAGGAGAATAAGAAACTGTAAACTCATGATGAATACCTTGATCCTTACAGAAGTCATCAAATAGATTGGATACATATTCACCGCCATTGTCACTGCGAAGCGTCTTTATAGAGAATCCAGTTTGAAGCTCCACACTTATCTTGTATTGTTTAAATATAGGTAAAGCCTCAGACTTATGTCGAAGAAGATAGACATGTGTGTACCGTGAGAAATCATCAATGAAAGTTATAAAATATCGATATTGAGACTTTGAGGTAGGAAAAGGACCACAAATATCGGTATGAACCAAATCCAAGAGAGCACAGGAATGTGATGAAGTAGAAGTGTGGAAAGGCGAACGATGGTGTTTTCCAAGTGCACAATACTCACATATTCCCATACGTGGATGAGCTTTAAGATCCATACCTTGCACAAGACCATGACGATGAAGATCAAGAATTTTGGCAAAATCGGAGTGTGCAAATCGTTGATGCCATAATTTGCAATCTGCATCTCCAGGGGCAGTAACAACATTTGCAACTGTATCGTTCAAACAAACCAAGATCAACTAGACGAGCAACAGAAAGAGGATTTCTTTGCAAATCTGGAACATGAAGAACTCCTCTTAATATTCTAGTGGATGAAACAGTCCCCAGATATAAATCACCCACTCCTTTGACTTGACAAGTCGTATCATCCGCAAGGTAAACAAACTTCTTGATAGGAAGAGAATGATAATTGTGAAGCCACTACGATTGGTATGTAATGTTTCCAGTGGCACCTGAATCAACGATGAATAGAGAACCATCATGAACATGAAGTACCTTTTCTGGAGAGATATCATAATGGACGAAATTGAGCTCCTGATGAGTATGATCATCATCAGTTATAGTTTGTTGAACAATATAAGCTCGAGAACGTTCTTCATCATATCTGCGTTTATAACAACGGCGAGATGGATGATCTGTATGTACACAATAATCACAAGGAGGAAAACTTTTGGACAAGCGAGGTTGCTTTGTAGTAACTCCATGCTCCTCATCATATTGACGTGCCCAGCAATCAGAAGCCACATGACCTTTCTTATCACAATAAGAACAATGTTTGTTAGGATAAGCAAGACGAGAAGATCTACTACTTGGATTAGGGCGTCCACCCTGCTGAAAACGTGAAGCAGGACGCTTGCGAGCAACAAAAGCAGCATCAAAATCCTTTTGTTCGCGAGTGACCAAAATAGCATCAGATTTTTCCAAATGATGCTCATGACGTTGAGAATATTCAATAAGAGATATACATGCTTTGTCAAAGTAGATATCATCCTTGTTAGACAAAATAGTAATGATATTGTCATATAAAGGATCTTTGATGGTATGAAGAAGTTGAGTAATAATCTGATTTTTAGCAACAGGAGCGTCGGCAGCACCCTGACAGGATTGATAATGTCTTTAAAAGCCTCGATATGAGAGTGAATAGAAGTACCAACCTTATATTGAAGATTCTTCAAACAAGTTTGGAGATATAAAATTTCGGTGACCGATTTCTTCTCAAACGTTGAGATAAGATACTCCCAAATAGCATGAGAGGTTTCTAGATGAAAGACATCCAACATAAGTGAGTCAGGAAGTGCAGACAATATATAACGACGAGCCGCTTTGTCACGACGAATCTAATCAGTATGATCAATTTTCCATTGTTCAAATAATGGACCATCAGTAATCACAGAATTGTTATTCATCACATCAATAGGTTGAACTGGGCAAGACAGGTCGCCCAAAACAATATCAAATAATTCGTCACCTTCAAGAATTAGCATCATCTTTGCTTTCCACCCAGGAAAGCCTTGTCCTTGGAAGAAGGGAACCGAACGTTGGCCAGACGGATATCCATTAACAATTACGCAATTGGCCATGCCTGTATGTCGAGAGAAAACAAATAAGATGAGATCGCAGAATCTGCAAACCATGATCAAGACGAGTGTATTTGAGACGCATGACAATCAAAATAGGGATATGCATGTAAGAATGACGAAAAGTATTGAGTGACTAAAAAGAAAGCCCGAAATAGAGAGGCGTAACGTGCAAGACGAGATGACGCATATAAGAAAAGTGCTATTTTGGTCGAGCAAAGAACGTGAACGATAATAAAACATCACTAAAAATAGCAAGATGTTTGCTTGTCGTAATCAACATCATTAACGAAGATGAGCGATTAATAAACTGTAATTGGGGATTAATGAACGGTAATTAGAAATACAGTTTTAAATAAAGAATCGCAGATTTGAGCAGAATTGCTGTCTTGAATCCTGAACTGTCATAACTTTTGATCTAGAACTCCGATTGACAAGCAGTTTTGATCTAGAACTCCGATTGACAAGCGGTTTTTAAAGACAAAATTAACTAATACTTCTAATTTGAACAAGTTCATGTATCAAATCATCACTTGTGCAAAGAATTCAATCAAGTATAAACAATAAAACAACTTATCTTCCTTGTTGTTGCTACGCATCCATAGCTCTGATACCATGTTGAGAGAGAGAGAGTACAAGAGAGATACACAAGACATGCTCCCAAAGAATGATTCATATTGATGTAGAGTTAGTATATATAGGTGAGACCCAAGTCAAGTGAGAGATGATATATATAGTTGTAATAGTAGCTTGTGACTATCTTTGATGTTGGTGCCAAAGAGAGGAAGGACCAATGTGAGAGAGAGATGGGACAAATGAGGAGCAAGGGCTCCAATAGAGAACAATCTAAGGTTATGCTCTGCTCTTTGAGACATTACTTCTTGCATCAGTATCATTTGACATGGAGATGAAGGCTAGCAAGACCCTTGCACATTCCACGTGAAATTCCATGCAACATCTTTAGAGGCCTATCTTCAATCACACTAAGGGTCATGGACCATTGATAATAACAATGTGCTTATGTGAGTCTTTCATGGATGATATTTTTCATAGGAGTTTAGTTTTTGTATTTTATACTAGAGTTTCAGACTATGGTCATAATTCAATTCATTTATGATATCTTTACTTCTCAGTCAAACATTGAATGAAATGATAGAACTATGCATAGAACTAGATCATAAAACTTAATTTTGCACAAACGATACTACTTTAGCTTGAAAGAAATGCTGAAGTAAAGGTCACATTGTCAAAGAGATTCTTTCGAGGTACATGTGCTTTAGAAGTTGAACTACGAGTCTAGGTAGAAGCTGAAAAAAACATTTGTCAAATTGTTGAAATAAAGGTCAAAGGAACTTTGGCAAGTGCTATACAAAACTCAGCAAATGTTTGCATGTTGAAAAGTAAAAGGATTTCTTGCATTGTTAAATAAGATGTTAATCAAAATTTTGAACTATACATGGAAAAAAGATGTTTTCATTGAGGTCCAACAATTTATTTAGAGCATAAACAATAGCATAGCCTAGTTGGTGGAGGTGGGTGCTTGGATACTTGATAACCAATCGTGAGATCTATTCCTCCAAGCTTCTATGCAAGGCCACTATGGCACCTACCACCCTTCGCAATGGTGTCCAAGTGAAATTTTGTAATAATATATAGCCATTCGGCAAATACCACATTACAATTAAAAAGTAGAGGTATAATAAGACATTTACCAAAACATTGAAATAATTGTCAAACAAATTATATGAGTGGTAGAAATTTGTAAGATTCTAATAAAACTTCAGCTAAACATTGATATAAATTATTATATTTGCATTTTCACTTCAAGACAAAAGAGTACTAAAATTTCGAGTACTACTATCATAGCTTTCGCAAATTGATGTTTAAAAAAAACATGCCTCATTATAATTGGCCTAAAGTAGATGCTATTGTTGTATACATTATGGTTAATAGATGCACTACTGCTATACGTGGTATGATTACCCAAATAGAAGTTTAGAGGTAGAAAGCCAAATCTGTCCCATTTGAAAGTATTTGGATGTATTTCTTATATGCACATTCTTGATGGAGTTGCATAGTGAACTAGATGCCAAAAAAAAATCATGTGTATTTGTGGAATATTCTCTTTAGCAAAAGGGATATAGATGTTATAACCTTTTTATACATGAGCTAAGAGTTATCATGGATATTGTTTTTTATGAAATGAGTAGCTAGTATAGTAATTTCTAGAATGCACTTGGGACTTGTGAGCATGAGAGTATGGCAAGGCACAAAATGGGTAAGTAGTCAGAGACATTGAGTGAACCACGAGCTTCTCCTAGTTATGGTTCTATTGATAAACCTTGGAGTGCTAAATTGACCAAGTTACTCTACCAAATACATCAGAGATGTCAAGAAAAGATAAAGAGAAAGTTGGAGACTCACCTATTATAATAGATATATGAACAAGTTTCTCTCATGTTGATGTCGCTTTAGATGGCTTTGAGCAAAGCTTGGATGAGGAGTTTGGAATTTTGTCTATTAAAACATGTGGTGTAAGGAAGGAATAAGAGGATGCTAAAGCACCTGGTAGTGATCAAAGTCCACATAGGTCAAGTAGAATATGGAATCCAATGTAGCACTTTACATGTGATAGCTATATAGTGTATCACTTTGCATGCATGGCTAAGGTTGCACATGATGTTAAACCCATTGGTTTTGAGAATGTGTAGTGAATAATAAGTATTGAAATCATGCTATGAATAAAGAAATGGCTACACTTTAGGATAATGACACATGGGAGTTGTTGCCTTTACTTAAAGGCAAGAAAGCTATTGGCTACAAATGGGTTTACAAGGTCAAGCATAAGTAGATGGATCTATTGTTGCTATAAGGTATGACTCATTGCAAAAGGATATGGGTAGAATCATGGTATTGATTATGACGTGACTTTTGCTCCAATGGCTAAAATAACAATACAAGGGGTATCATAGCAATGGGTGCATCAAAAGGTTGGATCATGTATCAAATGAATGTTAAGAATCCCTTCTTGTAGAGGGAGTTGGGAGAGGAAGTTTATGTTGAATAGTCACTTGGTTATGTGGATGAGAGTCATCCAAATTATGTATGCAAGCTTCGTAAGGCCTTGGAGGGGCTGAAGTAAGCACCCAAGGCATGGCATGATAGGATTTCAAAATACCTTCTCAACATTGGATTTTAGAGAGCACAAGCTAATCACTCACTTTATGTATGAGAAAGTGATGTAGATGTTGTGGCCATTACTATATATATGGATGATTTGATCATTGTGGGTAATAGTGAGATAGAGATTGACAATGTGAAGGGTCTCCTCAATATTTCATTTGAGATGAAGGATTTGGGAGAGCTATGTTATTTTCTTGGCATAAAGATAATTAGGAATCTAGAGGATATATGGTTGTTATAGAGAGAGTATGTGTTGAATATGTTGAGGAAGTATGGTATGGTTGATTACAAGTCTATTTCTATACCTTTGGATATTAATGCTAATCTTCATGCACATGAGGGTGACTTGATTAAGGACATCACTATGTATCCAAAGATTGTGGACATCCTTATTTATTTTATGATCACTAGGCTAGATCTCAACTATAGAATCAGTTTGGAGATGTAGTTTATGCAACTTCCGCAAAAGCCACATTTGGATACAATGTGATGCACATTGCACTATGTTAATTCCACATTGGACTATGCCTTATTCTATTGTGTAGGTGTGCTAATGGACTTATATGGTTACACAAATGCAAACCGAACTGGTATACTTTAGACATGAGGCCTATTAGTAGTTTGGTGTTTTCTTTGCCAGTGCTGCTATTACTTGAAGGAGCAAGAAACAACCAATAATTGCGTTATCTAGTATAGAGATAGAGTATGGAGGTACTAAAATCATAGCATGTGAGGTAGCTTGGTTACACAAGCTACTAAGTGATTTGGAGATGCATGTGGACAAGAAAGTTATCATCTACCATGATATCCTTAGTAGGAATCAATTGGCTAGGAATCTAGTGTATCATGCATGGACCAAACACATAGAGGTCCATTACAATCTCATTTGAGAGTGGCCTCTTGTACATGATATTGACATTTTCACCAAGGTCATGGGAGTTAGGAAGCGTCGATACTTTAGAACTATGCTTTGAGTTCATGACCTCATGCAAAGTTGGAGGGGAAGTGTTGAGATGTTGACCTCTACATGAGGTGGTATCCACTACGCATCTTGTTGATGTGGTTGGATATTATTCACTAGCATGTTAGATGACTGACTTGAGGATATGCTAGTGATCATTCTAAAGTTGGAGTACACCCATGAGTCCATCCTTAGTTATGGCATATTCATTGTGCCACCTCTTCTATCCTTAGTGGGTTCACACTTAGTGACCGCATATACATATGTTTTGGTACATCAAGACTCATAAGAGCAATCACATACAAGTGCTAGATTCAAATATTGAGGGAGGGGAAGCCATAAAGGATGTGCTAGATAATATATTATATAATAATAGAGAATCCTATAATTGCGGCTAAAAAGGTCATGTTTCATTTGACTATCCAAAAAATAAAAGAAGTAAAGATAACATGAATATGAGATAATAATAAATAATTATAAATCTATCAATAATCAGATTAATAATGAAAATTGATTTGTTATGTAGCATATGAGGAATGCAATAAATACAAATGTATTAGTAGTAATGACTAGTGATGTATACCATGTGGATTTAGGTGCCTCAAACAATATCATGTGTAACAGAGAATGGTTTACACTACAAGATATAGACCTTATACCGATGTTTAAAGCGACGAAAATACAAACAACAAAATTTGCCCCCGTCGTCGCAAAAAGCGTCGTTATTGACGATGCCATAGAAACGTCGCTATATGCGTCGCAACCAGTAATGTTGCGACGCTCATAGCGAGGCCAATAGTGACGCGAGCAGTAAATTTGCGACGCAAATAGCGACGGTAACAGGGAAAAAAAAAATTTGTGGCAAGACAGCTATAGCACTGTGTGCTGTATGAGAGCCATACAAAATAGTTTATGCACTGCTACATACAAAGCGCTTGCAAACAAAAAGAATGTATGGTGAAATCATAAAACTGATACATGAAATAAATACATGATCGCATAAAATGCAATTGGTACAATCATGAAAGGATATCACTAATGCATAGAAAATGTCTACATAGATCAGGCGACTAAAAACTAAAGGTGTGTGAGCTCTAAGGATCCAAGGGCGAGCTAGAAATCCTCGTCCCCCGAAAGCTCGTCCCACCGCAAAGGAGCATCGAACAGATTCTGCAGAAAAAAAAACAACATATCAATCCACCATACAATAATGCATTCAAATATCTCATGGTAACTACGGACAAGAAAGATGAGTGACTTACAAGGCCGCCGCGTCTATACAATCGATCGATCAATGCATTGAGACTGTGCCTCTCTGCATATCGAGTCTCAAGGCCTTGCGGATCGCGATTTGTAATGGAGTGCTGCAAAGAAAACAAAATGCTAACTGTTAGAAACATGATTGTCAGTACAAAGAATATTTCAAAAAAACAAATAAGCAAAACAAAAGAGAAACTTTCAAAGTCCTCCAAATATGTCCTGTGGCCGCCACTCAAAGGGGTGCCACCAAAAGGGGTGCCACCAAAAGGAGTGCCACCAAAAGGCTTGTCACCTGCTGACGGCTGCGCAAAAGCCGGAGTAACTGGAGTAGACGTCCCCACAAGTGTGACAAATCCTAGAGGTGACGCAGCTCCAGCTGAATGACGAGACGGAGACACCATGTCTATGTCTCCACAGCAGCACCCCCCTGATCCTCCTGCAGTCCCTCCCTCTGGCCCAAGTCGTGAGCATCGAGATCGTTTGCTCGAAGCTGAAGCATCTGATCGTGCTGAAGCAGATCTAGCAGAGCTAACGAAGAACGAGACAGCTCCTGGTCTGCCATCTCTCTGAATCTCGCAAGCTGATCTGGAGACATGCGTGCCATCATGTCCTGAAACTCCTCATCGCTCATCCCTCGACTCATCCTGAAAATGTCACCTGCACAAATAAAAAATGATGTTAGAATAATCAATTTAAACTATACAAAGCACAGTAATATAAATCATTTTTGAAAAATCCCTCTTAAAATGCATATCTTATGTACCTTTATGAAAGATCTAAACAACGAATTGAGTAATACAATTCTCCAAGAATGAAGTATTCTATGGTCCCATGTTAATCTCCTGACACAACTCTGCATGCACTGGAAGGTCGATAGACATGTCACCACAAAAGAACGAGTCTGTCTCATTCTCAAAAAATTCTAGGACTTCTGTATTTCCATCATTGTTAGCCGATGCAGGCTCCAAGCTTGTGGTGGCCTCTACCCCTTGTAATATCGACCCCTTTATTTGCATATTTTCTTCATCTATGCCTGGAACATCGCTTTGATCATATACTCTCACACCTTGAGGAGTTGAAGGTATAACATACCACCATCGAGGTTGTCGGGGGTTTGGATAGAAGATTACCTGTTCACAAACACTTACAAAGCAAGTTCAAACCATTGTGACATAAACCATGTCGTCTTACAATTAGCAAGCAAATGACTCTTTGCACCTATTCACAATGGGCCGGCAACACAAAGGTGTCGCGCAAATCCGTCCATTTTTTTCGGAATCTATTTCGAGAAATCCAGATGGACCTCGTCGAACTGTTGCTCCAGCTCCTCCAAGTACCACTTTGAACCACTGCACATCGAATAGTATCATGGAGAAGCTACGGTAATCCACTGTAATAATACTTTGCAAGTTCCCAAAATACTCCATCTCATCCACAACCGTTTTCGGATCCGTTGCTCGTCACTGGCTCTCTTGCTCAAACCTTGCCATGACACCACAGTCCATTGTGGAGCGCATTTTGTCAATACGCTCCATGTGAAAATGCCATCCGCGCGACCACGCTGCACTATATATTTTGTACTGTACATTGAAACACTCAAATTAGATGTAGGAAGCAAATTTAGATACAACACATTCTAAACCCCTCATTACCTTTGGACTACATCCCCTCGAGAACTCCCACTCCTCCATTGAGACCTCTGTCCCTTCGCTGGATGCTGCGGTCAAGGCTCCATGCAACCATTGTGTTGATATAAACCGCGGCATCTCCTCCATGCCTTCGGGATATCGAATCGGTCGGTGACACGTACTGCTTCGGAATTCAGCTCGCGCTTCCTCACGATATTTCCTTGCAATTTGGTACTTGGCGAGCCACATCTCCATGGAGGCATAGTGCAACATACAAAAGCGATTCACCTTCTCTTTCATTGAGGTATCCATTTTTTTTTCTACCCCATTTCCAACCACCACATCTCCAGTCAGCCTATCATCGTCCTTCAGTGTCCATAGCATTTCATTGTCTAGTTCCACCATTGGTAGCCATTGTGAGATATGCACGAACGCCTCTGACACCAACCAACCTTCCGCCATGCTACCTTCTGGACGAGCTCGTTGTCGCGCAAAGCCTTTCAGGGTTTTCATGAAGCACTGCAAGAAGAACATCCATCGCGTATGGACAGGTCCAACAATCTCCACTTCGTCCACAAGATGCACAAGAAGGTGAACTTGTATCGTGAGCATGCTAGTGGGCAGGTATTTCTCAAAGAGACATACCATCTCAACTGCTCCCCACCTTGCGGATTCAATAGAGGACGTCTTAATCTCTTTCTGTGAGATCCATTGCACCAAAGTCGACAACTTGTAAATGGCCCCGCGAATTTCTGGAGTAAGGCATCCTACGATCGCGATCGGTAGGACAAACTGCCACAAATGAGAAAGCATTATGAATAATGGCCACTTTTCAAATTGCAAAATGTCCACACTAATTAAAATCCATTCTGTTCACAAACTTGACATATCTTATGCCAATCATGGGATTTTAGCCCAGACATTTGGTCATCTTTAGAAAATGCGGACCTGAGAGAATGCATCATACCCATCGGAGTGCGGATAGACTTGATTACTTGCTTCACAATGCGCTCTTCTTTGGTAGACAAAACCCAGGGAGCGCGAGGAAGCTGCACTCCCCCTTCAGCATTCGACTGCGGCCAAAGCGCCTCCATCTTACCTACCTCCTTTAAATCCATTCGTGACCCTATAGTGTCTCTCTTTCTTGTGATGTGGTCCCATAGCAAGCTGCCCACATTCTTAAAAATATGCATGGGATCCAACAAGTGGTTGACCTGTAAGTGGGTCCAATATGGCAACTCATAGAAAACTGAGAACCGTCGCATTCCATTTGGATGTGATTCTGGGTTTACCATTTTCAGCTCATACCAGCTTGCAATGTTCATACGTGCTGGAGGTCCTCCAAGAAAACCTTCCCTGAGTTCATGATCCTCCTGCAAGAAAGCAGCGTGTCCTTGATATACCATCTTCTTCATGGTTCGTGACCTTCGGGAGTCTAACTATGGCCCACACAATGGACATGAATGATAACCTGAGGTAACCAGACCTGTAAGGCGAGCCACAACCTAGTGAATACTTGATTGAATGAAATAAAATATAGATATTACCAACGAGAACAAAGGTCTGCTCACCTGAGCACTCTCCCAATCCCGGAAAGTCATGCATCGTCCACATGAGAATGGCTCGAATGTTGTGGCTGACCGCCGACCATCGTGCCTACTCATATCTTGCACAGTGACCCCCTCCTCCCACAAAATCTTAAGCTCATTGACTAATGGACGAAGATACACGTCCATATTTTTTACTTTGTAGTGGCCCGGGAGGAGCAAGCTAAGGATGAGATGTCCTTTCTTCGCAGAAAGCCATGGAGGGATGTTGTAGTTGACAAGCACTATAGGCCACACACTGTAAGAAGTCGAGCGCAGACCGAATGGGTTCACACCATCCATGGCGAGACCGAGCCGAAGATTCCTTGGCTCTCGCGCAAAGCCTGGGAAGGTAGAGTCAATGTGGCTCCATGTGAGCGAATCTGCTGATATTCGTTGAACTCCATCCGTGGACCTATTCTGCACATGCCACATTGTCAAGCTTGCCATGGCAGACGTGCGAAACATGTGGTTTATGCGGGGGATGAGCGGAAAGTGTCTGAGAACTTTTTGAGGGATGGTTTGCCCTTGCAAGTCCTGTCGATACCTGTGAGCACCACACTTTGGACATGTCTCCATAGTCTCGTATTCATCTCGAAACAATATGCAGTCGTTGATACATGCATGGATGTTATTGTAGTCCATGCCAAGCTTCCGTAAAACATGTCGTGCATCATCACGAGACTCAGGCATGGTATTTACAGGTGGTAATATATGATATTTCAATAACCTGAAAAAAATCATAAAACACCTTGAAAAAACACAAATGTTTGCAATAATACTGTTTAAAAAAAAATCAATGAAGCCTATGTGCAAGGTACCTGAATAACTTAGTCACACTCGTATTGCTCCAACCGTATTTTTCTTGCACACTTAAGAGTGCAAGCAATGTCTTCAACCGAGATACTCGGCACCCATCATATAATGGTATGGATGCTTCCTTTCTAAGCGGGTCAGATGTCTCAACATCCATGGGAATCAATGCATCGATCATTGCCTCCATCTCAGGCTCCAAGATTGTAGGTAGGTCGGGAAGGTTTCTAACACACACACATCATGCATCCAAACAAAATCATACACATGCATTAAGGGAATATATACATTGGATGCGGATTATCGTAATGCATCACACACACAATGAATCACACACAGAAAATAACACAAATGCACAACAAAAAAAAAGGAGGTATATACGATTCGGATGCGCAGCAGCACGACATCCACCCCCTCTAAACCTGCGCATCCTCCAGATGTGCCAACTATCCAGGATCATTCAAGTCTACAAACAGGTCGAGTCCATCTTCTGTTTCTAGTAGACCTGTTTCTCCATCAGCTTCATCATCTATGTTTTCTGCTTTTTTTGCTTGTCTTTCTTCTACCTGCTCTTCTTGTGTCAACGCTTCAAGTGCATATTCTTCATCTTCTCTTCTCTTGAAAATATTGACTCGTTTTCCAGCAATGGGCACCCTCAATACTGTTCCATCTAATTCAGCCAACTCATAGGTACCATTGTCAAAAACCTGTTTCACCTCATACGGTCCAAACCATCTTTGAACCATTTTTCTCATGCTACTATGCTGATTTTCTAGACTACTGTCATAGACTAGAATCCAATCTCCTTCTTTTATAGCTCTAGGCCTCAAGCGATGCCTTAAATCAAACCTGTCCTTGTTTCTGAGTCGGGCTGCCTTCAAACGATCAACTGCTAGTTGCACATCTTCTATTCTTCTCTCTAGTTGACGAATCCGAAGAGCTAGAAGCTCTTCCCTTGATAAATTCTCATGCCACGGAAGAACACTCCAAGTGAGAGCACAAATTTCTGTAGGCATGACAGGTTTTTTCCCATACATCAACTCTGTAGGCATGTATCCAGTAGTCACACTATGTGTAGAGCGATCAGCCCACAATGCAAAAGGTAGTAATCTCGGCCAATCCCCAATCCGACCTCTACAAGCTTTTGCCAATGCTTTAACTATTGGCGGATGTCCTCTTTCACTCTTGCCATTTCCCTCTAGATTATAGGCAATAGTAAGAGCCAATTTAATCCCAAGCCGTGAGAAGAATTCTCTAGCTTCATCTGCATCTAGCTCTCCACGATCAGCTGTAATCTTGCCTGTACATCCATACCTGCAAAATATTTCTTCCAACAAGAATTTACATACTGTAGTGGTGGTCTTTGTCCGCAAAGATCTGCCTTCAACATAGTTTGTAAGATCCTCCCTAGCCAAGACAAGATATCTCATCTGCCAAAGTCCCACTGGCAAAGTAACCAAGTCTACCACCCACTTATAATGCATACATAGTGGATAAGTCGGATGCAACTCATCACGGTGTCGCACTAAAGAGTAAAGTTGGCAGTCCCTGCAAGTCTCCACAAAATGAGAAACATCTTTATACATCCCTTTCCACCAGTATCTTTCTTTGATTTTCTCATAGGTAGCCCACACACCTCTATGTCCAGCCCATGAGCTCTCATGAAACTCTCGCATAATCTGTATCTGCATCGCTACATCACAAACTACTCTCAAGGGCAAGCCTCCTCTCTTCTTTGGATGCATCCAAAGAAAACCATCTTTCAAGAAATACCCATAAGCCTTCCTTCTGATTTTCTTGAATTCATCATCTGTCCAATCAGCTCTTCGAGTCAATGAACTTAGATACTGTCC